>NC_056733.1:1613614847-1613682347 GCF_019279795.1 Protopterus annectens | reverse complement strand
CTGTGATATTACTTTGAACTTTCATGAATCATGTGTGACTTTATTTTACTTCTATGAGTCTCAGTCTCACTCCTTCATCAGCAAGGAATATAGTTAAGCCAGTTTTCAGACAGGCTGCTGTTTAATATTAATAGAACAAACTGAGGTAGAAAGGAGAGAGAGATAAGAAGTGTAAATACTGCAGTATATGGTCTATAAACTCCAGTGCATGTTACAAGCCTGCTATGGACCCCAATATTCCTGGTTGATTATCACAGCCCTGATGTAAAGTTCTTTGAACTGACAACACCTGGTACAAATACAGGCTGCTTTCAATTAATTACAATAATGGAAGCCTCTTGTATGACTATCTCAACTGCAAGGCATGTGTATAACGTTTCATGCCGGTATATAATACCATACCTATAAACATCAGGATAAAAATGTAATAATCTTTTTAATCTTTCCTGTACATGCAAGTGATATTTAATCTAAAATAACTGTACTTCCTGCACAAAGAAAAAAAGCCTTATTTGTTTGTGTTTTACATTTTTGCAAGAAATAGTTTATCTACATGTACATGTATATGCCACATGATTTTACCCTAATGTGATCAGTGAGTAGAATACAACTGTTGTTATTAATATGCCTTACTTGTGATATTGAATTTACTTTATATACACTTATTTCTTTCTGGTAAATAATACCTTACAACCTCTTAAGGCAAGAATTCTGGAGAAGGCCAAAAATAATGGGGGGACAAAGACCCAAAAATGGGGACAATTTTCAAATATTGCTCTTACAAACAGACAGTTGATAAAACAATGAGTTTCAGCCATGGTGGTGCAGCTGTTAGCATTACCACATCACAGCAAGAGGTTCTCTGGTTCGATCCTCGGCTGGGGTGCCTTCTGTGCGGAGTCTGAATGTCCTCCCTGTGGTCACGTGGGTTTCCTCCAGGTGCTCTGGTTTCCTCCCACATCCCAAAGACATGCTGTAGGTGGATTGGGTACTCTAAATTGGCCCTAGGTGTGAATGTGTGCATGAGTGTGCCTTCCGTGGAAGGTTGGGAGCTGGGCTGGCAACTTGACACTGTAAAAACTTCACTGCCAATCATGAGTGGACAGGTGATCCACTGTGGCAACCCCTAATGTGTGCATGAGTGTGCCTTCCGTGGAAGGTTGGGAGCTGGGCTGGCAACTCAACACTGTAAAAACTTCACTGCCAATCATGAGTGGACAGGTGATCCACTGTGGCAACCCCAAACCGGGAAAAGTCGAAAGAAGTTTTAGCATACATTTTCTGTAGGATATGAAGTCTGAAATCCAAGCAGCTATCATTATTTAGTGACTTCAATCCTCAATGACTTGACAGAAAACCACCACTTTTATGAAGAACAGACCAAAATATGAGACAAAAATCTGGACAGATAACAGGTATGCTGCTAATGGCAGTACATGATCTTGTTTGCATCATCCATGTAAAAAAAATATTTAAATAAATTAAATAAACAATTTAATCGATGATCAAAAAGGGGAGCTTTACTGCAGTTCTACAGCTGTATAGTAATACTGAAGTTATGGAGATATAGCTGCCTCCCACAGGCACTGCATGACTATGGGGTCATTCGGCACCTTCATATTGTATTTACTACTTATTAGATCCGCATTCTGATCAGTAAATGACACAATCCCAAAAACTGTTGACAACACAGAGTAAGAGATTACCTTCTGCAGAAGTTTTAAGGACCATGCATTACTGCCTTTCTTATTCTAAATGTACTTCCTTTTCATGTGCTTATTAGTATGGTAGTATTGAGAACAGCATTTTATCTACAAACAACACCCGACATACTTTTACAATATCTTATCCTCTGGTATCAGTCATGAAAAACGGTAAAAAAAAGTTACATTACAAATCTTGATACATGTTCAGTAACACCCCTCCCACACTACCAGTAGCACAGTAGGAGACTGGGCATCTGAAAAGGGAGTTTGCTCTTGATTACACATGAGAACTATAACTGGCAATTTAATCCTAATGGAATATAAATACCAATTCATAATGTTTACGCTGTCGAGCAGAACAAAAAAGAACATCTACTAAAGATACAAGAAGGAAGTGCAGAGGAAGCTGACGGTAGGCATTTAAGTAATGAGTCTGTTAACCTTCACCAACAAATGGCACAGCACTCTAAGCTTGATAGAAGAAATCAACGGCATTCCTCATGACGAGACAAATCACCAACATTTTGCAACTGAAACTGATCAGGTTCAGGACTTCATTCTCAGTCAGATTAAAGCATGATAATATTTAACGGAGAAAATTATGGGGGCAAAGTCCCTACATCCCTTTTTATGTATTATCAAGTCCAATTTCACACTAAGATTAGTGCAACTTGTGCTAACTGATTTTGCACTTATAATACTGACTATTGAATTCCACTGACAATCAGACAATTTTTGATGAATTCACTGCTGGTATCCAACAAGTTAGCAATAAACTGTCAGTTTAGTATATACCAACAACAACAGGGAAATATTTCCAGGCTACTAGTCCATTGCATGGATATGAGGATAGAGCACCTCTCTGCCATTTAGGTAGTAGCAGTAGTTTAAAAGGCATTTCTTTATGTTTTTCCCAGAACAGCAATCATCATTCACTTGGAGGTTATTTGCAGGACAGAGAGAGACAGAATGACAATATCAAATCTCCTCAGCAGATGGGCATCCTACTGTACTATAGAAAGTTAACTTTTATCCTGTCATTTTGATAGAATTTGAAATTATCTATTTTTTTTCAACACTAGATCTTAGTGGAAAGTGTCTTGATCAAAAGGAGATGTTTATGCTAAGGAAAGGATTTAAGATAAAGCTACAGAGACAAGCATGACTAAACATTACAGCCAACTGATAATAGTGGATGACCACTGTGGGTTGAGAACACTGGCTGTTTTGCACAGACAGAAGGAAGATGTAATAGTATCAGGGGAGGAGGAGATATCCTTCTCTAAAAAAAAAAAAAAAAAAAAAAAAACTGAATCAGTTCAGTCTATGGAATGCTGAACACTAAATTTCACAATGATAGTGATGGGTGATTCCCTCCATTCATAGATAGGTACTAGGCTATTGGCCCTAGGGCCTTGATAGTGATGGGTGATTCCCTCCATTCATAGGTAGGTACTAGGCTATCAGCTCTGGGGCCTATATAAGCCTAGCCAAAAAAGGTACCCTGGCTTTCGCCACCCAAGAAAATTATTTTCCTGTGCCCCTGTTGAGCAGAGCCACAGAAGTGACCCCCAGGGTGAATTTCCCATTTCCCATCCAGTCATCAAGATTTTTCTTGAAGAGTGCTAATGAGGAGCTTTGTTTGATATAGATAGGTAGTTTGTTCCAGAGTATGGGAAGTCTCTGGGACAGGAATCTATCCCTCCAGCATGTTCTGTTTATTGTGGTGACAAGGTTTAGGTCCCTAGAGCGTGTAGCTCGGAGGGATTGGGATTTCTTTAAGTGGAGCATGTCCAACAGCTCTGGGTTTGACATAGCTTTGTATGTTAGGCAGAGATCGCCCCTGAGTAGGCGATATGCGATGGAGTAAAGCTGTAGTTTTTAGGCGGTCTCGTGAGGGCATCTGTTTGAGGCCAGTAATCCTCTTTGTGAGGTATTTCTGTGGTCTTTCCAGTTGTTGCAGATGTCTTGTGAGGTACATACCAAAAGGGGCGTTGTACTCTATAATGGGTCTAATGAATGATGAGTAGAGGGGAACAATGACCTCTTTTTTTCTGGATGAGAATCATTTTGTGATAAGATGAGCCACGTAGAAGGATTTCCTGACCACTGTGGTGATGTGATTATCAAAGGAGAGACTACTGTTCACCTGTGTCCCAAGGTCTCTTATCACATTTTCGGCATTAAGTAGACTACCAGCTATGTGGTAGTTCATGGGTACAGAGTTTTTACCAAAGGGGATGACAAGACACCTTTTGGCACTGAGCTTCAGGCCATGGCTTTGACACCAGGTATCTGTCTCAGTGAGGCCCTTTTGTAGTTTGTCCACATCGTTAGGAGTTTCAATTATGGCTCCTAGTTTGCAGTCATCTGCAAACTTTGTTAATAAAGACCTTCTGTGTTAGCCTGCACTTCAGAGAAGTAGATACCAAACAAGAGAGGACCCAGGACTGAACCCTGTGGTACTCCACTTGTCACTGGTCTGAAGTCGGATTTGGAATCCCCTACTTTCACAGTGTGGGTTCTGTCCATGAGCCAGTTGGCAACCCATCTTGTGACATAGGGATTTATACCTAGTTTAGTGAGCTTATCTATAATTCCAGAGTGGCAGATGGTGTCAAAAGCCTTGGCGAGATCTAGATAAGCTGTGTGAACCATTTTACCCTCATCCATGGCTTTGGTGACTGCTTCAAAGAAGTCAATCAGGTTTAGGAGACATGGTCTGCCTTTTACAAATCCAAACTGGGTAGGGTCCAGAGTTTGGAGATTACCAATGTCTTTGTTTATGAGTTCCATGATGATACGTTCCATGGCCTTGCAGACCAGGCTCATCAGGCTAATGGAGCGGTAGTTCCCAGGGTCCGTCGTGGCTCCCCCTTTGTGGAGTGGGATAACCGTCGCGGTGTGCCATTCAGTGGGTACAAAGCCTGAGGTGAGGCTATGATTGAACATGGTACTTAGGTAGGGTGCCAGTTCATTCTGAAGTTCGTGTAGAACGCATCCTGGGATATTGTCAGGTCCCATGGATGCTGTGTTCTTGGCTTTGGAGAGTGTGTTTTTTACCTGTGCAGCCGTGATTATAGGAACTTTGCATTCTTCCGGTATAGAGATTGGCCCTCTAGGGGGTGAGGGGGGGGGGGAGTTAGCACTGAACCTATCTGCTAGGATGTTGGCAATATCAGTTGGTTCTGTATATTTAGCGCCATTGTGCTGTAACTCAGAGCAGATCTAAGTGTTCCCATTGAGATTCTTGACATAGCTATAGAATGCTTTGTGGTTGTCTTTAGAGTCAGTGGCAATTTTGTTTTCGTAACTAGCTTTGGAGGATTTGATGAGGGATCTCAGCTTCTTACTGAGGTTGACCAGGGAGTTCCTCAAGTCATGGGATTTTACTCTTTTTTGCAACTGTTTCTTTCTTCTGTTGTAGAGTTTGTTTATGGCAGAGGACCACCAGATTGGCTTCCTTTTTTTGGAGGATAACATCTTAGTTCTATTAGGGATAGCATGATCCATGCACTCATGCTTATAAAGTGCATTTGTGTAGGATTCAGCAGTCATACCTCTATTGTCCATCTGCATGGGTGTCGTGAAGTTTGCCACTTTTGTCTTAAGAAGTGTGAAGTTGGCTTTGGAGAAGTTTTTTATGATGGTTTCCCTAATTGGGGGTGGGGGTGGGATGTGGATGTCTAGGCTGATTAGCTTGTGGTCGGATCTGACCAACGAGGAATTGACCTCTGGTGTGAAACACCAGTTTCTCATGTTGGTAATGACCAGGTCTAGGATATTGCTGCCCCAGGTGGGGGTGTGAATAAGTTGATCCAAGGTGTTGGAATTTATGAATTCTAGAAAACGTTGAGCAAAAGAGTTGGTACATGAGTAGTTTTCCCAGTTAATGGTGGGGTAGTTGTAATCACCCATTATTAGGGTGTTGGGTTGTACCCTAATACTTTCCAGTGTATCAAGAAATGAGGAGTGGGAATCCTGGGGCATGGTGGGGGGTCTGTAGCAAGCTACAATTTGGATTGCGGTCTTGCCCAGAGTTAGTTGCACTTGGATAATCTCAGATGCATTATGCTGTGCAACTAGCCTGGAGGTGTGGATATCCTTAATGAATATGGACACGCCTCCGCCTTTAGTGCTTCGTTCTGGGTTAGGTGGCCAAAAGGTGTGGTATGAATTGTAGCCTGGTAATGCAGGGGTGCTCTCTGGAGCTTTGAACCAGGTCTCTGTCACTGCACAGATATCAATGTTCTCCATTTTAAGGAGTGACTTGAGTGAGTGCATTTTGAGGTTTAGACTTCTAGCATTGAGTAGCATTACCCTCAGATTTTGCTTGCTTGTACCTGTTACGGTGGTGAATTTGTCATTTGAACCTTGCCTAAAAAAGGCACTATAGGGGTGGCAAGAGCCTTAGCAAGTATCTGGAATCCTAAGGGTGACAGGTGCAGGCCATCTCTGGCAAAGCATTGTGGTCTGTCGATCATGTCGTCCTAAGCAGACAAATACTGGATCCCCTTAGAATGACACCAGAAGCTTAGCCAATTGTTGAAGTCAATCATTTTGTCCTTGTACTGTGGTATCATTCTGGGTGATGGCAGGATGCTACTCAGGGTTAGGGTCATACCTGCCTGGGATACAAAATCGGAGAGCTCCATGAAGTATATAACATGGCTGCAGCATATTATACACTGCATAATAAACTACATAATAACATACAAAACCAAATTCAGTAAACATAATATTTTTATTAATTTGCTCACCAATATCAAGATGCTCACTTATATGATTTATCTATTTAATGGACTGAGGGATCTGAAGCTAATATTGTCACTTAACAGGCATAAGTCTAAGGAACTACCCTGAACAGAATCCTAATCCATCACACAACTCCCACACATAGGCATAAGACAAAGAACCTATACACGTATGTGTGCTTACACACACACACACACACACACACACACACACACACACACACACACACACACACACACACACACACACACACACACTTTATGCAAACCTACAGGCAGTTTGGAGGATCTACAGTTAACCTACTTGCAAATCTCTGGGATGTGGGAAGAAACCAAAGCACCTGGTAAAAACGCTTGAATGTAGGGAGAACATGCAGATTCTGTAGAGAAGGCATCCCATCCAGAAGCCATACTGAAGAAATGAGCACTAGTGAGGCAGGATTGTTAACTGTTCTTCCAGTGTGCCATCCTATTATCCAAAATTGGTATATCTGCATGATAAAAATGGCTAAATTCACATAACTTCTAAAATATTTTTCTTCTCCTGGTAAAATGGAAAATAATTATATTAAAAAAGTGTCATATAGCAATTAATGTAAAGTCACACTATCAGTGACATGAACTACACTACCATCATTCACTGCCTATGTACATGATCATACATATTCACATTCATTGTCACTCATTTGAAACAGTGGAAACACTCCACAGAAGCAACATGTATTGTTATAAAATAGAGTTATTGGAAAAAAAACTAAGAAATATCTCTTTTAATTTACTGTGGTGTGTAAAACTAATGTTCATCGTCTGACCAATGCTGTGGGTTTCCTAAGTGTTGCTGAAAGTTACCCACCCAAGCTTTACCCTCATTCCACCTTCATCTGTGGTTGAACAGTAATTATTATATCTGTAATGCCTACTAGAGGGCCAGCTTGCTTTCTACATGTGTTTTCAGATCCCTCACTAATGGAGGGAAGACCTAAGGAAGGATCTGCTTTTAACTGACTTGGTTTTAAATTGAAAGCAAAGCACAAAAGATCAAAAACATAGTCCAGGAGGATATGTATCCTAAGAGTTATCATATTTTGCAAATTGTCTTTATTACAGATAATGAAATTGTAAAAACTGAGGAGGGAACTGACAATATTTCTGTTGGCAAGTGAGCTTGCTGTAATTGTCAGACTAAAACAGTGATCTAATTAATGACCATTAAACTAACCAAAGTAAAATGAACATTGCCTTTCTCTTCATTACCTGTCTATGGATATTTAAAATAGTTGTGATTTAAACGTGTTTCTGAATCTTGTGAGTACTGAGCATGTGCAGATGTGTAGTACTCAGTATCCCTACAACATGAAAAAAAAACAGACGGTGGCAAAAAGTAACTGGATTGAAGTATGAGGATTTTTTAGATTGTGTAAAGAAGCAGAATGTACAGTAAAGTTAACAAAGAATACAAATATCTGTTTTGTGGACAGCCATTACAGCTCTTGCAAAAATATAGAATGTGAGGTTTATGAGCATGCATCTGATGCAAGAGTTATATAATATTAATTTAATGAGATATTTGTACTTTCTGGGGTGTTGCTTGGTCAGATCATATAACCCACAATACGTTTTTATAATAAGTAAGTGGACACTTTTATCTTTAGTTTATATTAAAACAATACGCTTGCATTTCAGTGATAAGGGAATTGCTCTTGGATGTTTTCTCAAATTCCCACATTACATGGAAGGATTTGCCAGAAAATACAAGAAGCCAGGTAATCTGTAGGTGAGCATGGTACCAGCACAAACTTCTAAGTAACTCAGCATGATTCAAATGCCAAGTCCAGCTTCACCGGTGAGATCTCAGCCTGTTTCAGGGAACGACAGTGCAGGCATGTCTGAGAAAGTTATATATTTAAACAGTAACGTTTATTACCATTTCTCTGACGAACTCATGCCACTTGTAAAACCACATTTCAGTGAATTTGTGCATATGCTTGTAAATCAGTGGCAAAATCAAAATGTTTTGATTCTCTTGTTTATTTCATGACTGAAGGTAGACTGCTCTTCTACACTGTAAAATCTGCCATTAACCATGCGTAAGAAAAGTTACTTTCCATTTTTTTTGTAATGGTAAGGGATGTGTATGAACATTTTTGATATACAGACAAGGTGCAGTACCTTTTCTGAGTAGTGAGGGAGGTTCACAGTGTCAGATATATGAAATTCTGAAAATCTATGTATTAGATTATTTTAATATGCATAAAAGATTGGAATGTCTTTGAGCACTAAGGATGACACAAAATAAAACATATGTTTTCTTCATTCTACGGTACCTGTTTGTTACTACTGTATTTTGATTTCTTAAGAAATTTAATTCCACTAATTAACCTAAACATATTAAAGACTGCACATAATATATTCAGCTTCTCCCTACGACTCTCAACTGAACTAAGTTAGAGAATACATGAATTAATGAATGAATGAATGATTGTTCACTTCCTGTTGAAATATAATATAGTATCTAAAAATTTAAACCCATAAAACACACTCCCATAGAAGTATTCACTGTAGAATTTTACTTATCTGCCTTTTTTGTAAGTAAGCAACCACTTCATACTGTGCTCACTCTTGACAGCATCATGGATCACAGAGGTCTGGCAAGCTACAAAGAAGACAGACTATTTTAAGGCTGCAGTTCTTAGAAAGCTTGGGTAGAGTGTCGTGCACTGTTGTGAGGGGAGTGGCCAGGTACAGGCATGTTGCAATTCATAGTATCTGCAAGCACTACTGAGCTTTGAGGAAAACAGCATAAGAATAGCCATATGCATCTGACCACAGAATGACATTCAAATGAAGGCGCACAGTCAAATGAGTGGATAATGAAATGCAAATGAGTATTCGTGAAAGCAGATTGTGATTCATAGATGTAGACAGCTGCAGGTTTGAAGTACGTTACACAAAAACATGAAGAAATTTGCAGGGTTACAACAAAGAAAGATGTAAAAGTAGCAGTGGTGATCATGCAGTAGAATTTATTGTCTATATGCACCACAACCTCTACCCAGTGGCACAACACAAAGGTAAGTGACCCAAATGAAAATGGTATTGGCAGCATGTCACACACCACCATCTAACCAAACAGCAGATGACAGACCATTTGTGAGTGGACAAATGACATTACATGGTCATTAGCTGAGTGGTAATTGCTCATAAACAGAATCAGGAGGAATGCTAGACTTCATGTAATAGTGGGCACCAAAAAAGTGTAGGAGGGACCGTACAGAGGCAAATAAGGAACAAATTGTGAAGTATTGCAGATGATGGCTTGTAGATTACTCAGTATATTCCTTGATATGATACTTCCACATGTGGATGAGCATATCTGTTTACCTATCTCAGAGAAGGAAAGAGACACTACCATGTATGGCTTCTGTGACATTGTCCACCTCCCCGACATACTAGGTGCTATAGAGTGAATTAATATAGCATCAAATGTTGTACCCGATGTTAGTCAACTGTGTGATGTCACTAGGAAGGGTACTGTACTATCAATTGCCAGATATTGTGCAATGTACATGGGTTGATAACCAGTATGTCCATTCAGCACCCTGGCAGTGCCTGTGATTCTTGCATCTGGCTCAAATCATCTATATCACTGATTCCTGCATAGTGACATTCTACAGAGTCACCAGGTTTGTAAGTGAAGGCACTGTGATATTCAGACATAGAGCCAAAGACAGTGTGTACACATCTTACTCAACTCCAAATGTTCACACTGTGTTTTGGGTGATGCTCAACCTCTACCATCTACCACGTCTTGAAGGCATGATGACACCTATGGAAATAAAAGCCTTAGCTATAGGCCCATAACTGCTTGGGGCAATAGGCTATCAATTAAATACAGGGGATTGACATAGGCTTATTCAGCAGTACAAGAACCACACAGTATGGTTTAACTGCAATACAACATTGCTCATGTGGAGTCCAGAAGCATTGTAGAATACTTGTTCAGCCTTCTGCCTGGATAAGTCTTGGGGACATGACAGTACACAGTACAGCCTTGTCATAGCCAGTTGGATATTAACAGCATACTATGTGCTATGCAGTATGATTACTAGGAAACATAAGGGCTACTTTCCATCCTGGGAAACTTTGAACTAACTACAGCAGCCTTTTGTTGCAGCCAACACACCTACCTCAGTCAATGACTGCAGTAAGACCAAGACACACTGAATAGCAGTGGCACCAGACACCCATATAGTTATGTGCAGAATATATGGCAACACAGATGAAATGGCAGCATTTAGTCCAGCCCTGTGGGCTCATAATGAGTGCAAGGGCACAATGCAGCTTTACTCAGGAAAAGCACATTGCATGCAGCGTTTGTTAAAGGCTATACTGGCAGTGCATGGTTGAGACACACTCCGCATTAGACATCTCCACACAAATCACACAGGAGGGAGAGTGGTGAGGATCATAGAATGCCTTATTTGCACTGGTACCAAAGTACATAGTGACACATGGCTGACATTGCAACACAGGTAGATGACCATGACACTGGTATCAGAGCTGTGGGTCTTATGGCAAGGAGTACTCTGTGTCATGTCATGTCATCTGTTGACATGGATGTCATGGAAGTACAGTACACTGCTAGAGATAGAGACAGTGGACTTGCAATACGGGGTACTCTGTGTCACAGACAATATCCTCCTGTGACAGAGAGGGGATGCGGCTATGTAATGGTGGCTGGGATTTGGAGTGACTGCGGTGGCATGATGTGGTAAGCTAAAGCTCCCCTCCACCACTTTCCACTCCTTACCCACCATGTCAGGGATGTTGCACTATTGTTCATAGGTTCGTAGAAAGTTACTAGGCTAATGACCCTAGAGCCCTTAGATGCCTAGTAATATTTATCCTGAGTTGCTCCAGTTGTTGGTGGTTAGGTGAGTGAAGTTCACAGAGGGGAGAGTCTATGGCAATAAATACCAACTTTCTCTGTCCCGGAGGGACATAGGCACCACCCCAGGTGGGAATTTGCTGTCACTCATCCATTGACCTAGATTGCATTTGAAGAGGGTCAGGGAGGGGCTCTGGACTGCCCTGTAAGCCAGGCACAGATAACCCCTTAGCAACCTATAGGAGACAGAATACAATGAAAGGACTTTCAGTCTTTCCATGTAAGACTTGCTTTTGTATACCCTGTAATTTCTTGGTGAGAAACCTCTGTGGTCTCTCCCATTGTTGCAGGTGTCTGGTGAGCTACATGCAAAATTGAGTATTGTACTCAATTACTGGTCTGATGAGGGCTGAGTATAATCTAGATGTGATGCCTTTACTTATAAGATGCACCACATAGAAGGATTTCTTTACTACTGTGTGCACATGGTGGTCAAAGTTCAGATTGCTGTTAACCTGAGTACCCAGATCACATACCACAGGGCCTACACTTAGGGAACTGCTGTCTACAATGTAATTACCAGGGATGTCAGCTTTCCCAAAGGGAAAAAATACTGCATTTTTTGCACTTAGCTTTAATCTGTGGCTTTGGCATCAATCATTTGTCAGCATTAACCCTGCCTGCAGTATATTAACATTATTGGAGGACTCAGTGATTGCTCCCAGTTTGCAATCCTCAGTGAACTTGGTCAGTGACAGGCCATCCAAGTTTGCTTGTACTTCTGAGAAATAAATTCCAAACAGTAAGGGGCCCAGCACAGAACCCTTTGGTATCCCACTGGTCTTTTGATAGAGGTGAAGTCACCCACTTTGAAAGTATATATCATGTCAGTGATCCATTTGGCTAACCTTCTGGTAATGTAGGGGATAATTCCCAAATGGTGAGTTTCTCTCTAATACTTTAATGGGGATTGTGCCATATGCTTTGGCTAGGTCAAGGTAGGTGATATGCACTGCCTTTTCCTCATCCATGGCCTTGGTGATTTTCTTGAAGAAGTGAACCATGTTTAACAGGCATGATCTACCTTTAACAAATCTGAACTGGGTTGGGTTCAGTGTTTGGAGATTACCTATGTTCTTGTTAATAAGGTCCATAATGATTCTTTCCATGGCCTTGCAGATGAGGCTAGTCAAGCTTATGGGCCTCTAATTCCCAGGGTCGTTTGATGGTCCCTCTCTGTGTAGAGGGATTACTGTTGCTGTCCTCCATTCTGCCAGAATGCATTCGGTTCACAGGCTGTGGTTAAACAGGGATCCAAGTGGGTCTGTTAGTTCATGTTTTAAGTTGTTTAAAAAGCAAAGTGGGATGTTGTCTGGTGCCACTGATGACATGTTTTTGGTCTTGGAGAGGGCAGAGATGACCTGCTCTCTTGAGATAATAGGCTTTGGTGGCAAGTATACATTGGAAGATGACTGGAGGGGACAGGGGGTGAAGTTTGCTACAAATATGTCATGTAGCAGGTTGGCTATTACCTCCTGTTGTGAATGGTTGGTGCCATCCACAACCAGATCAGTGCATAGCTGGGTATTCCCTTTTAGATTTTGGACATAGTTAAAGAATGCTTTGTGATTAACCTTAGCTAAAATGGCTATTTTTGCTATGTAATTAGCTTTAGGGGACTTTACAAGATCTCTAACGTGTTTCTTTAAGCTAGAGAGGGATTTCTTCCTCTGCGGAGCCAGTTTCCTCTTGTTCTTGGACATTAGTTTCTTTCTCTTGTTATATAGCCTGTTTATACTAGGAGTGCACCAGGGTGGCTTGTTTTTCAGCAAGACCTGATTTTAATCCAGTCAGGTACAGTCAGTTCTGTACAACTGCTTAAGTGGTTATACAGGGCATCTCTGCATAGCAGTCTATATTATCTGTGCTTGAGGGGGATTTGAAACGTCTTATACCATCACTTAGTTGGAGGTAATTTGTCTTTGAAAAATGTTTAAATGTCCTTGACTTGATGGGGTGCCTGGTCTTATAATTATATCAAGTGAGACTAATTTATGGTTTGATCTTGCCAGGGAGGATATCACACAAGGAGGAGAGTGCAATGCTCTCCCATATTAGTTACTACTATGTCCAGGACATTTGAGCCTCTTGTGGGTGTGTTGACTAACTCCTACAGAGCAATTTCATTGACAAAGTCCAAGAACCTCTCAGCCAGCATGTTTTTGGGTCATGTATGTTTCCCAGTCAATGGTAGGATAATTAAAATCACCCATGAACAAGGGGTTGGGCTGTATGGCAAGTAACTCCAGTAAGTCCAGGTATGTGGTATACTTTTCCTGTATCATAGTGGGGGACCTATAGCTAGCTATGATGTGGTACGGGGTTTTGCTTATAGTTAATTGGACATAGAGGAGCTCAAGAGAGTCACACTGTTTGACCACCAGTCTTGAGGTGAACTTATCCTTAATGAAGATAGTTACACCTTCTCTTTTGGTTCTATCATGCTCATTTTGTGGTCTGAATGCATGGAAGGCTTTGCAGCTCTGCATGGCCATGTCTCAGTGACTGCACAGGTGTCAGCATCTTCCAAAGTGAGGAGTGCTTCCAGGGAGTGCAGTTTCTTGTTTAGACTCCTAACATTAAGCAGCAGTACCTTGAGGTTATCTAGAGGAGTTTGTTATGTTGGGTGGTTGGTTATTTGACACTACTTAAAAAGGTTCAGTAGGAGGGACTAATGCCTTTGCTAGTATCTGAAAGCCTAGAGGAGGCAGGTGAAGACTATCTCTGGCAAAGAATGAGTGGCCTGTTGACCATGTCTTCCCGGGCTAATTGATATTGGATCCCACTGGCTGACTCAAGAAGACAAGACAATTGTTAAAGCCAATCATTTTTGTCTGTATTGTGGTATCATCCTTGCAGAAGGTAAACTGCTACTCAGTGCTAGGCTTATACCTGCCTGCAACACATAATCTGAGAGCTCAGTCATGTCTGTCTTATTATAGGCCAGTGAGGTACATCTCAAGTCATTCACTCCAACATGGACTATGATGGAGTCATACCAGTACTTGTGGTTGAGTGACTTGAGTGCTTTTGTGATTTGATGGATCCTGGCACCTGACAAGCAGCTAAGCATAACCTGCTCTTATCCAGCCTGGTGAGGGGAACATCCATGTGTCTCACAATGGAGTCACCTATGACCAATACATTAGGTTTTGTGGTGTTACACCTCATGGGCTTATTTGTTGAGACACTGATGTGTGTGTATGTTATGATGTGTTGTCATTGTTTTTTGCATTGTTATGTGCATAAGTGGTTTCCTTTTGGGAGGCTTCTGATCTTTTGGTAAGTTACTACTGAGTACCTCTGCATATGTGGGTTTATGTGTTGTGTCCATATTTAGTGTGTGGAGTGTGTGTGATCTGATAACCTATTTGGAATTTGATTTGTCCTCAGGTGAGAGGTTTGCCTCCAATTTCATAGTGTAACTACATCTTTCATTCAAATTATTTGTTTGTTTCAGGAGTAAGTGGTTGTCAGTATACAGAAGACAATTGCTACTTTGCCTCAGGATGCCCATGTCTATCAGGCTGGCCAGGGAGATCATGGGAAACTGCCTGTCCATGATAGCAGGATCTTACTGTATGTTTTATTTGGGAATAGAATGGGTTAATTTGACAAGAATGTGCTGGTAGTGAGAGACTACAAGAGGGACCTTTACGTTGTGTAGGCTAAGGTTTATCAATAAGGCAATGCTGTTCACTGTCTGAGAAATGCTTGGAAGGGTTTCACTGACAGCTGTTAAGGGGAAACTGAGCTTATAGGCTTTTGCATCTATACAGGGCACTGCTAACCACCAGCGCACAAAGAGCAGCATTGAAAAACACAATGCTTAAATACAAGCAAAGAGAAACAAGCTTTAAGCTAACTACCAATCAGGAAAGCACACAATAAGCCTTTCACCAGCAACCCCCAACTCAGACAGGTTAGGTTAGCACATTTCTGCCACAAGGGTAGAAAAAATTCCTTCTTAATGTAGAATAGCTGGTTTGGAGCCCAAGTGTAAAAAGACCACACAAACTACCTACAGCAGCTCTACAACTAACAGATACAATGTAATACAGTCCAATTCACAGACAGTACAGTTTTTTGTCTGTTTGTTTTAAAACTGCTAACAGAATTTATAAAGGCACTGAAAACAAGATAAGCTGATTAATAATCCCTCCAGCTAATAAAACTACATTCAGAAATCTCAAGCTTTTCCCCAGCCTAAACAGACCAAGCTACCTCTCAGTGCACTAGATGGAAAACCCAACGACCTCTTGATGTAAAAATAAGTGCTTCCTAGAGTGTAAAAAACACAACTTTATCCAACAGCTAGCTAGATAATGAATTCAGAGCAAATAAATCAGTAGAACAGACAATGAGAGGCAAAATGCACTTTTTCAATATAAGTACAAGGAAAGTTAAATAAATAATTCAAGATATCAACAGCAGTGTAGAAAGAGAGGAGTTTATTAACCTCATTTTACAGTAGGGATAGGCACCTTAAAATCACCAGGTTTGAAAAGCAAATCAATGAAGGGAAGGGTGGGTCAGAAAATAACCAGGAGGGAAACACTAGCAATACTTTTAGTTTTATTTCAGAAAAAGACATAAGATCAAGAAACTCACTGTATATTTAAGTATCAAGTCCAAAAAATAGTGTTCACAGTGCTCTGAAAATGAACAAACCAAGAAAAAAAGCAGTGTTGCGGGTCCACAGATGGTTTTAATATAAAAATAATATCCACAAACGTAGTTAAAATCCACAGTTGTTAAGCGTTTTCATCAAATAGTTTGACTTACTCAGAACAAAATGATAAGTAAAATTTCAAATTTAAATACATAATTCTAATTGATCATTAATTCAAAATACCCAATCATGTCAGTGAAAATTCCCTCCTCATGAATATATAATTACTCAATGAAATAGCATCTGTTCCTTTTTTTTTTTTTTTTTTTTTATAAAAAAGTAATAGTTCACAACAATAAAAAACTTGGTTTAACAAAAACAAAAAAGCGCATAATGCCTCATTACAAATAAAAACTCTTCATAATATATACACAATGATATTATTATATGTATTCAGAATACTATGAAAGTGCTACTACACTAAACCAGCCTTTTCTTTAAGAATAGGCATTATTGAAATATGCTCATTAAGCCCTGGTGGGTAGTCAGCGGCCAATCTCAGTTGCCATGATAATTCGTTTTTGTACAACACATTTTGCCAATCCCCCCTCTGGCTTCAATTGTGACAAATTCTAGTATAGCAAACTTATAACACTTGAAATTAGTACAAGTAACACTATGCTTGTACAGTGCACTGGTATCTTTTTCATTTTTGATGTCATAAAGATGTTCATATATCCTGTTTTTTAATCTTCTCTCCATCTTACCTACATAAAAGGAGGAACAGGAGCAGCACTTAGCTATATATACCAGTTTGCTTGAACCACAGTTGCCACATTTTAAAAAAATATGACTCTTACTTTGATTACCAAGGGTAATAAAATTGTCTTGTAATATATAAGGGCAATACGAACATCTACCGCAGGGTTTACTACCACATCTCTTATCCTTACTGTTGTTCAAAATATGATCCTTCTCCAATA
Organism: Protopterus annectens; assembly: GCF_019279795.1. NCBI lineage: Eukaryota > Metazoa > Chordata > Ceratodontiformes > Protopteridae > Protopterus > Protopterus annectens. The sequence goes on along the minus strand of NC_056733.1, from coordinate 1,613,665,344 downwards.
TAATCTTAATGTTAGGTCCCACCTTGGTAGAAAAAATAGGTTGTTGACCCAATATTCTGTATATTTCAGTATTAGTTTTGAAAATATTCCAATTTTTTGTCAGAATTCCTTTAATCTGGGACTACAAGGGGCTATATTGCACTACACAAGCATGATGAAAATCAGGTTTATCACAAACAGTCATATCCTGACATTTGTGGTGATATCCTACCCTACCAACACTAAGTAGGGGTGTATACACCTTGCCCCATTTATTCAGAACCTCCTCAAGAATAGGGTCAATGAAGTATCCAGGATACCCTCTCTCCAAAAACATCTCCCTTAAATGTTGAAACTCTACTATAACATCATCTTTCCTTGTAGTCATTCTAGCAACTCTTATAGCCTGACCCTTAATAATACTCTTTTTCTGATGAATGGGGTGATGGCTGGTGTAATGCAAATAACTATTACAGAAGGTGTTTTTACAGTAAATTTTGGAAATAAAATTATCATGACCTTTGATAATTTTAGTGTCCAGAAAACTAATTTCTTGGGGATCAGACTGGTAGGTAAACTTCAAGTAATCAGTAGTTTGATTCAAATAGTGAACAAACTCAGAAATCAATTCTGACCCTCCTTCCCACAAAATAAAAATATCATCCAAAAATCTACCATAATATTTAACATTAGAAGAGAATGTTTCATTCTGGAAGATATACTTGTATTCCCAGTCCAGGAGCACCAGATTAGCATACAGAGGAGTGCAGGCAGCACCCATTGCAACACCTTTTAGTTTCTGAAAATATTCACCTTCAGAAAATAAATAGTTGTTTTCCAAAATTAGATTCATAAGCTCACATAACAATAGAACTTCATCTGAGCTCAATAAAGAATAACTAAACAGGACCTCCTCAAAAAAACACAGACCTTCTGCTTTTTGGAATATAAGAAAATAGGTCCTGGACATCTATAGTAAGAAGAACACAGAGCGCTGACCATAACTCTTTCCTAAGTTGTCCCAAAAAGTCCCAAGAATCTCTTAAAAGATGTGGAAATTTATTCAAAATATGTTTCAATTTCCTATCTACAAAAACTGCCAAGTTGTGGGTTTTGGAACCTGCTGCTACCACAATAGGTCTAAAAGGTGGTTTCTTCAAGTTTTTATGTATTTTAGGTATTCCGAATATCACAGGAATCTTCAGATATTTATTCAACAAAAAATCATACTCATCCCTGGATATTCTCTGATCCATGAGATATTCGTATAAATAACTATCTAACCTGCAATATGAAATATATATTTAATTCCTGGAACATGAAGAATAACTGTCAGCTTGAAAAAATATATTTTGCATATCATTAGTGTAATCTTCAGAGTTGTACAATACCGCCCCCCTCCTTTATCAGGTGTCATAATTCTAATTCTTTTATCCTCTCTCAAGTTCCTAAGTAGTTGTTTCTCATTGGGGTTCATGTTGGCAAACACCCTTCTTTTTTCCCCCCATACTTTATATAAATCCTCCTTAACCAATTTCTCATATGTTGTAACTAGCGGGTGTAGTGGGGGGGTTGAATGTACTACTTCTCTTAACAATGTCTCTCGATGCCTCAACAGAAGTTTTATCTGAAAACATAATGTTTAAATTTAACTTTCTAAAATATAACTGTAAATCCACCATCACTTGAGCTATATCAGGTACATTAGTAGGTACAAATTTAAACCCCTTGGAAAATAAAGAAAATAAATCTTTAGTGATAGGAACATCAGAATAGTTATATATATTAAACCCATCCAAACTATATTGAATATTATCCACACATTGTATTTGGATTTCAGAATCTACCATTTGTTGTATCCATAGGTTTGTTGTGCTGCCCTGCTGTAAGTTTTGTGTACTCCTTGTCTGCGATTGGCTATTCTTTCTGAGCGTCTGGGTAATGGAAAATCCTGTGGGTCAACAAAACAGTCTGACTCAAAATCCTCAAAACCTTCCCTACATGGTTCGAGAGAAAAATCAGAGCCAGATTTAACCACACCACTCTTTTCATTCCCTAAATTACCAGTGTAGCCACTCTCCCTGTCATAAAAAAACAGTTTATCAGTAGGATATACCTGATGTGATTTATACTGTTTAATATCCCTATCTAATTTCTTTATGTAGGTAAGACGGAGAGAAGATTAAAAAACAGGATATATGAACATCTTTATGACATCAAAAATGAAAAAGATACCAGTGCACTGTACAAGCATAGTGTTACTTGTACTTATTTCAAGTGTTATAAGTTTGCTATGCTAGAATTTGTCACAATTGAAGCCAGAGGGGGGGGGGGGGGGGATTGGCAAAATGTGTTGTACAAAAAGGAATTATTATGGCAACTGAGATTGGCCGCTGACTACCCACCAGGGCTTAATGAGCATATTTCAATAATGCCTATTCTTAAAGAAAAGGCTGGTTTAGTGTAGTAGCACTCTCATAGTATTCTGAATACATATAATAATATCATTATGTATATATTAAGAAGAGTTTTTATTTGTAATGAGGCATTATGCGCTTTTTTGTTTTTGTTTTACCAAGTTTTTTATTGTTGTGAACTATTACTTTTTTATATAAAAAAAAAAAAAAAAAAAAAGGAACAGATGCTATTTCATTGAGTAATTATATATTCATGAGGAGGGAATTTTCACTGACATGATTGGGTATTTTGAATTAATGATCAATTAGAATTATGTATTTAAATCTGAAATTTTACTTGTCATTTTGTTCTGAGGAAGTCAAACTATTTGATGAAAGCGCTTAACAACTGTGGATTTTAACTACGTTTGTGGATATTATTTTTATATTAAAACCATCTGTGGACCCGCAACACTGTGCTTTTTTTCTTGGTATATTTAAGTATCACTCAAGAAACAATTTAAACAATGAAAAAACATGTGAAATGTGCAAAACAAAATAGAGCAGATAAACCAGAAAGCAGCTCTATCACTCACATACAAAAAAATTAAGGTTTACTTTTCTCACCCAGCAGGGAACTGGACCTTTATGAAGTCTGCTGTGAGGTGCTCTACACCTGAAGACTAACATGCTTTTCTAGCTATGTAACTGGTTTTGTGGAGTGTGATAATGCTAAACCTACAGGGACTTTTTGCATTCCTTATGATGGTCTTTTAATGTAATCACCATAGGTATTTACCTCCCCATGAATGTGGACAAGACTGCAGGACAGGACAGTGATGGAGATATTTGCTATCCTCTGTAAAGAGGTGAGGTGGACACAGCAGCATTTTCAGCCAAACTTTTGTGCCAGACAGTGTGGCCACACCAAGGTATTGGTAATATTGGCTGACATATACTTACATAAGTCATGCCTCACTTCAATCATCTCCATGTGAGCATGAGTAGCAGCAGACTGTGCCTGGATGATTGCCTCCATACATGTTGACTGAGCGCTACTATTGATTGCATATCAGGGGCTGACTGTGATATGTCATAGTGCCAGAAACTCCTGCTAGGCTGCTATTGAGTGGATATACCCACATCAGATACACTCATGCACTCCTCTGCAGCTTCTGCTCTTAATATGACATATAAACAGGGTTGACAGAAATACCCACACTACATCCCTCACACACATACACACACTGCTCACCACACACACAGATTGTCTTATTCTGAGGTGCTTAAAAAGAACCTTCCCAAATCTCAAAGATCTCTAAGGGCACCTTATGATAACACTGCTCCTCAGCAATCACTAAAACACAACAGCAACACCAAGCATCTTATATAAGCCTACAACCACTGCTCCCCCAAGAGGCAAAGCTCACATGCCAAGCATGTATTTTACTTAATACTCTTATCATTGAGGACTACATTGTAAGATACACAGGTGCTCCACTCACCAAGTTAGACAAGCAGAAGATAACAAACCTCGAGTCAGGATCCACAATATCACACACAGATTTAGGTCACTGCATCCCAGGTATCACTATGATTCTATCATAGTCCATGTTGGTGTAAATGACCCAAAAGGTACCTCATTGGACTATATGACAAGAGACATAACAGATCTCTCGGAATATGTGTCACAGATAGGTACAAGCCTTGCATTAAGCAACATTCTATCTTCATCCAAGATGATGCCACAGTATGAACATAAAATTATTTTAATAATTGGCTTAGTTTTTGGTAATCCAATATATGTCAGCATGGGGGAACATGGCCAACAGACCACATTGCTTTGCAAAGGATGGGTCACACTTGTCCCAATAGGCTTTTAAACATTGGCTACAATTTTGTCCACCCTCTTAGATCCTTTTTTACCAATCCCTAAAAGACTAAACTATTGACATAATGAAAAAGTATCCAAACAACCTTGAGGTGTTACTGCTCAGTGCTATGAGCCTAAATGAATAAGTCCACACTCTTGAAGCCTTCCTCATTCGATACAATGTAGACATATGTGTCTTGACTGAGACTTAGTTTAAAGCCATAGAAAGTACTCTGGCAGTACAAGGGTACATAGCCTTCCACACATTTAGACCAAGAACAGCCCGGATTGGTGCCAAATGTGGAGGTGTCTCAATCTATGCTAGCAAAAAACATACCCCTAGATTGATTAAACAGGATGACACCATGGAGCTCATCCATGTGCAAGTCACCACAGATAAAGTCCCTCAGTGTATTATGGATAGCTACAGGTCACCATCTTTGCCTCCAGAGTCTCATAACTTTTACCTATACCTACTAGAGATGCTCATCATCCAACCAAACACCCTATTCCTATGTGATTTAAGTACCCATCTATATAATGGGAAACTTACAGAATCTCATACTCATAGACCCAAGGTTTCCTGGGCTTCATTAACACAAGCACCCTGTCAAAGATAGTTCATGCTCCAACCAGAAGATTAAGCATACTGGATCTGATACTCAGCAACATGGGCCAGCATTGCAAACCTCCCCTCCTGCCATGTCAAGTCCTCATTAGTGTGGCTGGATCACAAAGCTGTCCCCTTTGAGGTAAAAATCAGCCCTGAAAACCCAGCTAAACCAGTAACAGTTAGGAATAATTCTAGGATACACTGCATCCGTTAAGTGACAGTTTGTCAGAGTTCAGGGCTCCTCCTAATGCTGAGATCACAGCTACCTATGTAGAATTATTCACAGAGTCCCTATACAAGCATGTGAATGGCTGCATAGAGGCTGCCATATCTACCTGAAGTATACTCCAAATAATCATGGTCATATCGCCCAGTAGTCAGGAAGTCCTTCTACGTGGCACACCTCATCTTAAAAGGGTTCTCATCCAGGAAAAAAGAGGTCATTATTCCCCTCTACTCATCACTCATTAGACCCATTATAGAGTGCAACGCCCCTTTTGGAATGTACCTCACAAGACATCTGCAGCAGCTGGAAAGGCCACAGAAGTACCTCACAAAGAGGATTACTGACCTCAAATAAATGCCCTACACTGACCGTCTCAAAAAACTCCAGCTTCCATAGCATATCGCCTACTCCGAGGTGATCTCTGCCTAACATCTAAAGCTATGTCAAACTCAGAGCTGTTGGACATGCTACACCTAAAGAAATCCCAGTCCCTTCGAGCTACATGCTCTAGGGACCTAAACCTTGTCACCACAATAAACAGAACATGTTGGAGGAATAGATTCCTGTCCCAGAGACTTCCTATACTCTGGAACAAGCTACCTATGTATGTCAAGCAAAGTTCTTCATTAACACTCTTCAAGAAAAATCTTGATGAGTGGATGGGAAATAGGAAATACACCCCGGGTATCACTTCTGTGTCTCTGCTGGACAGTGGCACAGGAAAATAACTTTCTTGGGTGGAGTAAGCTATGGAACCTTGCTGGCTAGGCTTATGTAGGCCCTTAGGCCGATAGCCTAGTACCTACCTATGAACCTATGAACCTATAATAGCAGAAGAAAACTCATGTCCAGAACCTTAAAGATAACAGACAGCAGTGTGCTGAACTGGAAATGAACAGTACCACCTTCACTTACTAGGGTGACATAACAAAACTACTGGTTGATAAATTCAGCTCAAACTTCAACCCCCACTCCTTCCCAGCGCCTTCAGATAAAATCTACTCTGGCATGCTATCTCCAACTATTATCAGGGACCAGGAGCTGGTCGCACTCGTTAAAGCCAAGCACAGTACCTCCATGGGTCTCAACAACATCCCTGGTTACCTCCTCAACTGTCTAAAACACAGCCTATCAGGACCACTTGAGGCACTCTTTTATTACAGCCTCAAACTAGGCTACCTTCCAAGTGAATGGGACACCACAACAGTCATTAACTTTCACAAAGACAGACCATCAACTGACCCAGGGATCTGCAGACCCATTATCTAACAAGCCTAATAAGCAAAGTTTCATAGAAATGCTAAACAAGGGCAATGCCAACCTACAGACCCTGGATCCATCTCAATTTGACTTTAAGGGAAGATCATGCCTACTTAACCTGGTAGACTTCTTTGAGATAGTTGCCAAGGCAATGGATGAGGGTAAAATGGTGCAAACTATGTATCTTGACCTAGCCAAGGTGTTCCATACAATATCCACTCAGGCATTGTTGGCAAGTTCTTTGAGCTAGGAATAAATCTATGTACAATTCACTGGATCGCCAGCTGACTCACAAATAGGACCCAAGAAGTCACCTCCATGAAGAAACTGGTCGCCAACAGAGGGCCCCAGTGCTCCATGCTGGGCCCGCTCCCATTTGCATCTACTTCTCGGAAGTGAAGGCTAATGTTCAAGGCCACTGGCTCACCAAATTCACAGGTGACTGTAAACTGGGAGCTATTGCAGATTCCCCGCAAAGACATCAACATTTTGCAAGAAGGTTTAACACAGACAAATGACTGATGTTAAAAACATGACCTAAAACTTAATGCCAAAAATGCATTATAATGCCCTTAGAGAAACTGTCAAAACACATTAACTACTCCGGTGATAAAACACCCTTAAGGGTGAACCCAGTAGTAATGGATCTGGAAACACATGTAGATAGAAATCTGGCCTTTGGCTAACAGGCAGCTAAGTTAGTAAGAAAAGCATTCTATGTCACCCAACTTATAGGTAATGGTGGGGCATCCAGGTCCAAGGAAGGTACAGCACCACTTTACTCCAGCATTATCAGATCTATCATTGAAGACAATATTGGCATGTATCTAGCCAAACACTTGCAACAATTGGAATACCTACAAAGGTTTCCCACCAGGAGAATTCACGGCATGAAAACTTTGTCCTACACTGTTTGCCTAAAGGCTTTGTCTATGTATTCAGTCTCTTACAGGCTGCTAACAGGGAATTTTTGCCTGGATTACTGGGCTTCCTCAGACCCAGACATGATGGATCTGTTTGCACATGTGCAAAACAAATAGCATTAGAAACACTAGATCCAGGGAGCTCTACTTACTTGCGACTTAAACAGAATGTGTTGGAGAAACAGATATGTGTCTCAAGGATCCCTGCACTATGAAATAGGCTTCCCATCCATTTAAAACAGAGTTCATCTCTGACTGTATTCAAATGAACCCTTGACAACTGGATGGGAAATTGTAAATTTACTCCCAGTCTGGCACCATCTCCCTTATGGACAGAGACCATCAATAACAAAAGCATTATCCTAACTAACACCCTCCCTAAAAATTCTTAGTTACCTCCTTTCTAACATGCCCCACCCCATTAGATGCCTATGATACTCAAGACCGCAGCTTCAACTATCCAGATTCTTGCAGTATGTCTAGATTTTTCCTCATATTTTTGGCATGTTGTTCATAAATCTTTTGGTTTTCTGGCAAATCAGTAAGGACTGAATTCACAAAATGATGACAGTCATTTAAGTTACAGACTTCATATCATTCAGAAAATGCAAGGTAACAAAAATGTTTATTCTAGTAACTTTCTATGTTTATACAAGCAATATATAAAATGTGCTCCTATTTTTAAGCCTTTGATCCCCCATTAATTTTGTCTTTGTCCAGATTTCTTGTGTTATGAGGTTGAGAGGTATTTTGGGACCCAAGTGGTTTGAAGTGTGTGGCTAGGCTTGTAAGAGCCTTAGTGGTTATTAGCCTAGCTCAGGTGTAGAACAGGCCATACCTTCACATTGAACAATGAGTGGAGGACGACCCAAGAGAAAAGACAGTACCCTTGTGTCATCTGACTATGACTCGGTCTGGCTCAGAGCATTGTCATCAGACTTTGCATAGGTGCTTACCCAGCCTGTACAGGAATCACGGTAGCAGTGGTCTAACCTATGAATATACAATAGAAGAAAGAATAGAGTGAATCTGCACACTCCTACTACATGTGAGGTCACCTGTTGTACATGCAAAAAGCGGTACAAAATATGCAGATATAGAAATATGTGGCCTGTTTACATATTGTATGAACAGTGCTGCTGTATAGTTACCAAAGTGGGCATGTACTTCTGAGATATATGAGAGTCAGCCAGACAAGAAGTCTGTGTCTGTTCCCCCAGGTATGATACGTGTGCCATCATCACCATCATCATCATCATCATGGAGGAATACTCGGAATTTCTCCTTGTCATTTAGGCTCACAGTGGGAGGCGGCCTGTACTATAATGGTTGACTTCCATGTAGCTATGATGCATAGCATACATTCCAACTCAAACACATGTAAAATACAGACCTATTTTGAACAAAATATGCAGATTTGTTCTTCTTGCAGAACCCCAAAACTCATTGCTTCCTACTTGTATAGCAGTGTCGCTGAGTATCTGTATATGACAGAGCCACATTTCATCTTAGATGTCAAATATATAAGCTATTAGAAAAGGGACACTACCCCTGAAAACAAAATGACAAATCAAGGAGCCTAACTACGCAGTTAGAGACAATCAGTAACAAAAGACATCATCACTTTCATTAGACCTTGTTTTAACTACACAGTTAGAGACAACCAGTAACAAAAGACATCATCACTTTCATTAGACCTTGTTTTAAAGCCTCTGCAGGACTATCTCTGGGCTCGGCCCAGCTGTTTGGAATTGGCTGTCTGCAGATATGACACTTCAGTTATTTAGAAAGAAAATGAAAGAATAAATGTTTAAGGGCACCAAATGCTCTTGCATTCAAATGGTTAGTCCTAGCCAATCACACTGTAGTCGCATCTTTCTTGTAAAGATATACCTTTAACAAATAACCACTAGTGAATGCTTATCTTAAAGGTACATACTGTAAATAATAATATCACTAGAATTTAAAGTTTTAAATAGCATAAAAATGTATCGTCTCTACTTTGTTGCTGTACTATGTACAACTTTGTTTTTTCTTTAGTCTATGTATCATTTTCTGTTTGTTTCTTACACCATGGTGCTCAGATTGTCACTGAAAAGGGTCTGTCAATCAATCCAAATACCTAATTATCTAACTGAAATAAATAAATAAATAAATAAATAAATAAATAAATAAATAAATAAACTTCTTGTAGACTCCCCTGATCATTTCAATGACACACCTACAACATGGTTGTGTTGTGTGATTCCTCCCACCAACAGCATTAATTTTATGGGAGAGTGTCTCCCAGATGCAGTCCTGTAGCAGTTGGTAACGGCCTCCTTTTCCTAAAAGGCAGTACCCATGTGTCGTGACTGTCTCTAGAAAGATGCCATTGTCAGCTCAGCTAAAGTTGTCATGCCTCTACTATCCACCTCCCCTTGAGGGCATGATTACAACTATGGACACAAGAAGCTTAGCTGTAGGCCATAACTGCTTGGGGAAATAGGCTACCAGTAATAAACAGTGGATCACTACAGGTATACTCATCAGTGCAGGTTAAGACAAGGATAGGAGCACAGTAGTTGTCACTTATATATCAAGCTTTGGATAGTGTGGTTCTCCAGTAATACCTCAGTGGCAGACAGACATGCATGTATACACCTGAGAGGGCTATAACACTGAGGTTTACAAGGAGGAAAAGAGTGGATTTCACAAATGGCATAGTTAGGGGACACCTAGGAGGTCACAGGTGACAGTGACCTAACAGGCTGTAATGTTGTGGTTACGCTCAGAGAGGACCACTATATGTGACCCCACTGCAGATAAGCACCCACACAGTATGTCTGTTTATGGCATACATAACAGCATAAGGCTAGGCAGTCCTGATGGTGGGCTGCTTTCCCGCAGCTACAGTTTAGATATGTAGCTACATATATTATGTATGGCTTGCATGCAGTTGCAGGATGCAGAATATGCTATGTACCTATACGCCATTTCAAGGGCTCACACATACAGCCATATCACTCAAATGTCCAGATTTTCACAGAATGTCCAGATTATTGACTCATATTTTTAGCCTGTCCTAATAAAATATGTCATTTTGTGGCAAATCACTTAAGATTAAAGTCACTAAATAATGACAGATATTTCAGTTTCAGACTTCACATCCTTCAGAAGTACCTGCTCTCATAAATTCTGTTATTCAAGCAACTTTTTTAAGTTTATAGAGCAATTTTTAAAATCTGCCCCTATTTTGAGAGGTATGTGTACAGCACACCTGAAAAATACATCTTCCTCAGTACTGTAAAATGCTGTATGTCTCCTGAGGACTATACTGTCTTTAAGGCATGCTTCTGTTGCTAGAAACTTGCTTCAAATTGTTTTTGTGATGCTGCCTCCTTTTCTCTGGTGTGCAGTATGGTATTTAACCTTGCAGCATGCCAAGTATAAAGCAGTTTCCACATTACGTTTCCAAATGAAGCTAGGCTCCATGTATGTTTATGAACTGCTACATTTCGCTGAGGCACATGGGCAACATAAGGTGCAGCTAGCTTCCAGTTCATGTCAACATCATACAACAGCTGAGGGCTCATGAGTGCTGCACATGGAGGCAGCACTCATGAGCCCACGTCTACCCACACTGAAGTTTAAGGCAGGGCTAGGCAGCACTACTTGTAATTCAGAAACCATGTTTCTACTGTGAATCACAGGCCACTATCTTGTTTTACTTGATATTCCATGCAATTCTAATGCCCACAGAGAGTGCCTGCCTGGCTGGCTAAGGAGATCCTGATCATGTCCTTTGTCTTACCTAGCCATTTTAGTGAGCAGCCACTGGGACACTCTATGTGTCCATTTTGTATGGTGGATGCATTGTCTACCCTGACTGTGCCTCTTTCTGAGGCCACTGGAATCTCCTGAATTGGTGAGTACTGCAGGCATCAGTAACATAACCTCTGGCACTGGCATTCTAAAAATCTCAAGCACTGGGAAGTGGAGGTTAGGCTGGAATGTCCTGAATGGTATAGTAAGCATATGGCATTTACACTAGATTTGTAAACTTTTGTACATCATTCAAATCAGTGTTCATTTTTTGACAAGATACCAGAATATAACAAATGGGCTCCTATAGGGGATTGCATCTGTGCTGTGCCTCTTGTTTGTCTATATGTCATGGCACTGCTGCATGGCTTTTCAGTTCTGAGACTGCAGACACCATGTCTGGATTACCTTGCACTTACATGGTGGGGCCGTTGCTTAGTTGTAAGGCTGTGGGCACATGCCCAGCTTCTGCTATGAGGAGTGGGCATGGCAGTATCTCACCATAACATGTATGTGAAGGCTATTTTGTCCTTTTCATATTCAGCACAAGGGAAAAGAGATGCCTTCTAGGTTGGCTACTCCAAGAGGCAGCTGAGACTCTTTGCACAATGGGCTTAGTTTGCATATTACTTACTCACTTGTACTATATTAATTGTACCATTTATTGAACATTGTCACTTGTGTCACCCTTCCCATTGTGTTTATCTACTGCAAGTCACGATGATGCCAATGAGCCACAGGCACATCAACTACAAATGGTCCTACCCATGTGGCTGCAGCTGTGTTGACTGAGAGGGCTAGGAGTGCCTTGACATGGAAATTTTTGACCTCTCTTAAGGCAGGTAGTCTGGGTCACTAGCCTACTGCAGCCAGTTTACAGTGAAGCAAGAGTTGTGGGAGGTGGTTTGCAGCACAGAGGCTATTGGTGTAGCTGTGACCATGCTCCTCCTGAAGTCCACAGTGGATGCAATTTACAGGTGGAACCCCACCATCAGGCCACAAGAAAAGGGTGTATTTCCTGCTATCATCAACCCTGCTCTGTCTTGATTAGTTGATGGATCACACTGACAGCCTTCTGAGCCCATCAACAGCCAAAATCCTATCCCATACCACAATCAATCTCTGGTCAAGTGTACCCCTATTCCATTGTGCCACAACCCCCATCTTGTGAAATGACTATGCCTTGTCATCACAATTTGTCCACCCTCTGTTTATCTCTGTGTAGCCTATGTCTCCTCCTCCTAGAAAAACTACCTGTTTTTCTCTAGCGTTTAACATTTGATTGCCCATGCTACCCATCCTTCTCCATTTTTTTCTCCTCTTATTTCCAGTCACATTTCCCATTATCCATTTCACTTTCTCTCTCATTTGCTCTCTGTCTCTCTCTCACTCTCTCTCTCTCTCTCTATATATATATATATATATATACACACACATACACACACACACACACACACACATACATATATATATTTATCCATTTCTCTTTCTGAGAATACACACACACACACACACACACACACACACACACACACACACACACACACACACACACACACACACACACACACACATGTATATACACATTTACATTTTCTTCCTGTGTGTAACTCTTTTTGCTATGTTTCCTCATTTCCTACTACTGTATGCTTGACTTTCATGCAACCAGTAAGTGTTCAGGTGACTATTTACCAGACAGCAGTTGATTACACTGTAAGGTGTGACTAGGAATTGTGTACTGACCCTGCTGCAGACGTGTTACTTCCAACCACCTAATCGTCAAGGTTCTTTTCAGCAGGTTCGCCCTGGGTCTATATTAGCAAATCAAAAAACCCTTTACGCGAATACCTAAATGTTGACACCTATAACACAAATCGTGAAAATCCTGAACAAACTAAAGAGCGAAAAATAAAATATCGAACTGTCATAGTCGGCCAACCTCACCACCTGCTACATACTACCTACCCAAACAAAACTAATAAACCACATACATACACTAACCAAACCCTACTTCCAACCTAAAGTAAAGCATCAAAACCCTACTTCTAACCGTACACTAAACCCCACATACACAACTAATTATGTACTATCCTTAACCCCCCCCAACCCTAAGGTCCGTAACTACCGCACACGTCCCCTACAGACATACACCCAAAAAATAAATAATACACATACATACATTTAACAAAACCCTACTTACATCACTACACTAAACCCCACATAAACAACTATCTATGCACTATCCTTAACCCCTCCCTAACCCTAAGGTCTGTAACTACCGCACACTTCCTCTACAGACATACACCCAAATAAAAATAAAAAATACACATGCATACAGTTAAATAAAACCCTACTTCTAACACTACACTAAATCTTACATAAATGACCTATCTATTCACTTACCTTAACCCACATCCTAACCCTAAATTCCTATCTATCTCACACTTACCTTACAGAGCTATACTGCAGACGGGCCAACCATTACACATCGACATTTAAATTTTCGCTCTTTTGGACGTTCGGCGTTTCTGTATTTCACACAATACATGTCACTCTTTTCGTATTTGCAATTACGGTCTTTCAATCTGGTAATAGGAACCATTTCACCCTTCATCTTTCTCTGCTCCAGCTGCTAAGATGTGCAGTCACCATTTGAATATTCATGTGTACTTTATGCTACAATTTATAACCAGTATGTGGCACAACTCTGGCTCTGACATTTAGCTCAACTGTATTAAACCCAGCCAATATGTCATTGGGTGTAGATTAGGTTTCTACATCATTTCAAGTACAGTGGCCCAAACCTGAAACCCTAACATCCTAACAAGAAAAACAGAAATGTAAAACAAGAATCTGGATTCTGTATGTTTGAAATACATGGCTGTTAATTATTGCATATTGATGAGCTTACCTCATTAATACATTGATCTAAATCTAACTTTTGTATATACTTTGCTTGCAGTGTTTTAAAATCATTAATATTATTTGCCTATTCCTATAACTGATTTGTTTATTTGTTTGTCTGTTTTTGGGATTCTTTTGTAAATATTTTACATTGCTATACATGGAGAGTAAATTCTGCTTGACTGCTATAACATTTTCAATAAACCTGTTCACATTGTTACGTGCTTTATAATAAGTATGCCAGTATTTTTTTTTCAGCAATAAATAATACCATTCAAAATATCTCCTCTTAAGGATTGTTGAATGATTATTTGATGGCAGGCTTTACTAAACATTTGGGTTTGCTATTACATAAACATGAACTGTGCAAGTGATTTAATGGTAAGCTAGTTGTAATAGTATATATTCCAGACATACCTTTCTCTGTTCTTGGCGCACATTTAGTGCGAGAACAGATACTCATATCAAACCACTGCATCTCTGCATTGATGTATGCTTTGATGCAACGTTAATGGTACTGTGAAGAGATAAGAAAGGTATGTAAGGCAGGGTGAAGTACAATTGATGGCAAGAAAAACAAATAATCAAACGCTTCACCCATCCTTACAATAACCAACAGAGAAACAGTTGTCTATTTAATCTGGGAGAACATACGTTGCCGCATACCACACTTTGCAGCCACCCTTCTAAAATCTCTGCCCTTCGTATTTTCTGAGCAATGCATACAGAATTTGTAGTTTATCAGTTTTATCTGTTAAAAGTGAATGCTGTTGATAAAGGACTGATGGATGGTAGTACTGGGAATGAAACCCTGCATGTATCTACAGGTCAGATACACTACAGATTGTGAAGTTCCCTTCTGTTGCAAAATTAATGCAACTTTATATAAGGCTTAGCAGCAGTATTACACTTTTTGTATAAGACATCATTGTTATAATAATTTGTGTAAAGTTAGTGTAGACTCGTTATAGATATGACAAGCTCTTCCCGAATGAATGGATAAATGAATATTCTGTATGTAAGAATCATAATAACTGATAACTGTGCTCTCTGGAGCACTGTTAGATTGATTCTAACTAAACACTGCACAATAAAGAGATAAACAGAGGGAAGCTTCCTAATCTAGCTTTAAGTGACTCAGAAAAGGCACAGTATCTGGGCTAATTTGTACATTTTACTCTTTATAGCAGGCCTCAAGGACACTGTCAATCATATAATGTGTATTGGGGCATTGGTAATACAATTTGTGTATAGCTGCTGAGCAGGAAATGTACTGAATAGTTATGTCTAGTAAAGAGTCCTGGTCAAGTGATTAGGATGTACTTCTGTGAGGCATTAATTAAACATATTTTCATGATTAGGTCACAATGGATTAACAATATATCAATGAATTTGTTTGTGAAACAATTCTATCTGGAAACTGTCTCAGTCTGAAGTCCATAAATCTTTATTTCTTCTTTTTTTCCTAATCAGCCATTTCTTACTGTAGCTAACTTCTAAATACAGAAGTGTTAAGAATATGTCATTGTGGCATCTCTAATACTGATGCCTCAAATAGGCCTCTGCTTCAGAAGTTTAGGTAGACCATGGCCATCACAGTCGCACTTGGATATTGTACAAGTGAAGGTCAAGATAGGCTCTGGTTCTGCTTTAACCCTAAAATGGATAGAATGGGTAGCAGAAACCAAACGAATGGGTGAACATTTGGATTCTACCAGTGCATAAACAATATTTGTATGGTGGCTTAGTTTAAGTTTATTTATGCATATATGTATGAATTTATTTATGTATTTATGTATTTATTTATGCATGACTGCATTTATTGATTGATTTGTTTTGTATAAGTGTGGAACCACAATATAGAAACCATGTTAGCATCAATTTGTTTTATTTTATTCAAAATTTAACAGCAGTAGAACACTTATTCAATTAGACCTATTGATATGTTTAACATTGAATTTAATAAGCAGCTTTAAATGGATCATTAGAAAGTTGAATTTTAATAATGAATTTTAATATTATGTTTGACAATTTAACTGATGCAATGAGCACATTAAGAGTGTCTAGTACTTACAATCCACCCATCCATCCCACCTTAATATCTTTTGAGAAAATTTGTGAGCTTTATTTATGTAGTGCATTTCATAATAAAAAAAAGACAGCATTAATTATCAATAAACTGAAAAATCATGGTCTTAGAATCATGAAACCTGATAAGGGATGAGGATTGGTGATAATGGAGAGGGACGACTATGTTGAAAGTATGCGGAAAATAGTGGCGGCTCGTGGCATTGGACTACAGGACTGCAGCCCCCCCAGCTGTGTGAAGAAAAAGAAAAGACACAACTTGAAAAATAAAATATTTTTTAAATTAAAAAAACTGTCTAACTTACTATAAAAATGAGTCCAACTGACTCGCAAAGTCCCAGAACTCGAACTGCGCATGCTCGTTGCTCGGTGAGTCTGTTTTTTTTTTTTTTTATTTTTTCCAAAGCTGCTACCTGCTGGATTGTCTCAGACTGCTGTAAAGGCAATCCAGACAATGAAGAGTTCTGCATCAGTGTGTGATGCCCAGAAGTCTGTTCGGTAACCGCACAGAAAAGTGGAAGGGGGTCAGACTGCCACGTCCGCAGTCACGTACGTGATGTGAATGGCAGGAGGACTACTGAATGGTTCTCGCTCTCTTTCTGAAAAAGAGAGCGAGAAGCAATCAGTATTTAGCAGGCAGTGCATTACAGGACAGGTACTTTGAACTCTGGTAACTTACTTTTGTAGTTGCTACGGTACGTGGGTACTAGTGCTGCCTATTGCTAATTTATTTATTTAAATTAATCATCATATGATCTAAATCTCTGTCTGATTTTTTTGGGTACTTGCTTGCAACGGACTGGAGAGGAAAGATAGAAGATTCTGCCTGGATTCTCAAGTCTGGACCTTGACTAGCAGCCAGCCAGCTACTTAAAAAAAAAAAAAAAAAAAAAAAAAAAAGAAGCCTTTACTCGTGACAGTTGAAAACGGTCGGACAGTCTCAAACTCCAATCACTCATTAATTTTTTTTTTGAGGTAAGTGTGTCTCTGTGAAACTGAATTCAACATTTATTTACTACTGACTGTAGTGTGTAAGTAAAGTACTTGATGGCTCAACAACTTTTCCATAAATTTAAATTATGATAAATTAAAAAACTTGCTAGCAAGTAATCATAACAGCTATTGGATCCCTTGAATGTAATGTATTAGAAGAAAAGTGTGGCTTTTTTAGTTGCAAGCAATTAATTTACTTGAAGTTGTACCATTCTCTTGTGGACCCAGTAAAACAGTAACTGTTTTTAGTAAACTAGATTTTGAGAGTCGGAGCCTTATGTTTGAGTTGAGGTATAGAGAACATTTTTAAATTTCAATTTCATGTGTAGCTAGCTTGTTCTATGTATCATGTTCTATGTGTTTTTGTAAAGGAATGATGGCGACTTGATAACAGGCCATGCCATGTTATGTCTGAAATAATGAGTAAATGTAAAGGATTTCTAGTAGGGTTTGTTACAGGGGTTGTTGGGTAGTATCAAATGTCAGAACAGTAGTTTTGTTTAAAGAGTTTTGGTAAATTTCTGTTAGTAAACCGGTTATATTATGAAGCTTAAAGTCTTTCTGAAGATATTTTTATAGTAGTTTAGGTTTAGGGAAACTAGTAGCATTTATTAGAATTACATCATCTGCACAGAGAATGTAGTTGACACTGGGGATGTCCCAGGGCAAGTCAGTAACAAATGACAGCAAAAGGGTTCTTTCCCAGATGCTAATTAATTAATTTTGTTTATTAAGAAGACAGTGTACTTGGTGTTTCTTGTGCTCTTTTCAGCAATGGCACAAGCCACAGGGCAGGGTAAAGAAAAATGCAATACTTAGGAGAGAAGTTTAGCAAAAAAAAAAAAAAAAATCAACCAGCATGTTTTTATAACATAAATTCATAATTTGTATGTGTGTGCATGTGTGCGTGTGTGGCTTTTGTTTCTGCATGCTTTAAATGTAGCTGATGTTTAGTTCTTCCTGTGCGACAAAGTGGAACATGCAAAATGTCTGAAGTTGAACCTGCCATACTGATAGAATTTCTGCATTCTTCCCCAGTTACAAAAATTCATACTAAGTCTCTTTTTTGGAATTTTTCTCATCATTGGTTTCCACATGCAGAGTTGAAGACATTTTGTCATCATTTTTCAGTAGGTTGATGGTTTCTGAGATTGAGATGTCATTAATCTTGCCCAAGACAGGCACATAGAGATTGCTTTGATACTGATGACCACTGAATTTAATTATAAAAATATCTGCTGCTGTTCTCAAGCAGGCATCTGCACAATTTGTATCAACAGTTCTTATGTCTAATGTTTAAGACATATGTTTTAGCTTGTTTCTTTTGTTATACCACTGTTTTTTCCATAAATCTAACCAGCTGATCAACACTGAGCTCAGCATTTTACTCTGTTAATGTATTGCCATAAATGATTACTGAATGGCATATTGAATGTTAACTATGCTGTCAGTTGCTCTTGTAAGGTTTTTTTCTCTAGTTTGGGGTGTGTTAAATAGGATCATAGGAGGGTACTAGGCTAATGCCCCTGGGGCCCTTACAAGCCTAGCCAAGAGTTTATCCCCAAAAAGAAACCTCAGTCAGTACTTGTCGCCACTATCAATGAGGGATACTGGTGGAAGTTGGAAAGCAAAATGTACATGACTGTTAAGTGACATAAGATAAATCATTAAAGACTGAAGTTAGAAAGTAATGACAGACATTGAAGTTTCAGACTTCATATACCCTTCAGAAAATTCATGCTAATGCAAACCCTGTTATTCTATCAACTTTCTAAGTTTGTAAGAAGAGCAATATTTAAAAATTGTCCCTATTTTTGGTCCTTTGTCCCACTTTTATATGGTTTTGTCCAGATTTCTTGCTCTAAGAGGTTGAGAGGTATTCTGCAAGATGTATATTGTTGAATCTGACCTAGGCTAAAATCTGCTCATTGTAAGTAACCTTAAATAAATGTGCACAAGCCTGAGAGATGTTTTATGCTGGCTAATGCAGCTTGAAATACACAGAAGGTGTAACTGGGCTAGGTATACATGCAAACATACAGAATGAAACTCTGTCTACTGTAGACTGCAGTGTGAAAGCATATGTGTGCATTGTAAGTATGTATGGCAATGTGGATTTTATTTTACTCCTTTTACCTTAGCATAGATGTTTGTTATCTCAGTATACTGTAAGTATGCTATGTATATATATATATATATATATATATATATATATATATATATATATATATCTTTGTTAGTTGGATCTTTTCTCCCCGGGCCTCCCTGAAAAGGGGTTTTATTGCTCATTCGGATTTTCCTAGTAATCAAATGCAATAAATAAATTTCCATATAGCAGCTACCTACACTATATGTTGTCGCAGCTTACTCATGTCTTGGAGAGGAATACAAATGCTAAATAGACCATGGACAGGGTACATGACAGAGCTAGGTTGGAATCTAAAGCTGTCCAATGGAAAGGAAGGGCAAATTGCAATGTGTAGCTGACCATGCTATACTGTAAGTAGGCAATATGAGACAGAGAATAGTTGGAGTTTTTTGAGTCTGTCCATATAGGACAAGTGTTTAAGGACTAGGATCCTCTTTGTGTGGCTCTCTAGTTTTATGTACCCTATCTTCTGCCTGCTCCTTTTGCACTGCCTTCTCGGTTCTGCAAGAAATAGCTTCCTCATCAAGGATAATTGTAAACTGTTTTATTGATGCTTAACCCCATCTGTATTGGTTAGCACTGAATATTAAGCTAGTCCCAGTATTGCTGGCATAACAAGGAATATGTGTCCATTTTAGATGATGTTGGGCCAGTTTAAGTGATATCATCTTGAAAGTCATCCACAGTATTTGTATGCCAGTGAGGCAAGATTAGGTTGGTTTGGACATGTGCTGAGGAAGGGATACTGGGTATATTGGGAAAAGTATGATAAGGATGAAGCTGCCAGGTAAGAGAAAAAGAAGAAGGCCTAAGATAAGGTTTATGGATGTGGTGAGAGAGGACATGCAGGTGGTTGGTGTGACAGAGCAAGATGCAGAGGACAGGAAGAAATGAAAACTTATCCACTGTGGCAACCCCTAATGGGAACAGCTGAAAGAGAAGACTACAAGCACTTATTTGGAACCAGGTGGTGTCACGTGAATAGTGTTTGCTTGGGTAACTTTAAACTGTCCCTTTGGAGCCTCCATGAAAAGAGGGGGGGATCCAGTATGACCTGATGTGTTCCAGACCAGACCACAGCTTCTCATCAGGTGCAGAAACTGAGTATGAAGTACTATTGGTAACATACCGCAGAGGTAAGTCTTCAAACCAACCTGTACACACATGTAACAATGTGTGCTGTGTAGAGTATTTAGCATGTGCCATAGTGACTGAGCATTTATTTCATGTAAATTAGTAAGCATGTCCATCATTGATCCCACTGCACCATAGCCCCACCCCTTTTAGTTGGCCACACCCACTCCCATTGGCCACACCCATTCACCTGTCTCCTGCAGCCCCCCTTTGATTTGAAGTCACTAGCTGGCACTGGTGCAAATTACTATCTGAGGACACCTATTTAGCCGTGTCCCTAAATTAATTAAACATTTCTTACAGAAAAATCAAAAATGATTTGAATGACATGTTTATACAAACTGACTTAGATGAGTTTAACTTCCTACATGTAACATCTCCAATTGTGTCTATGATTTTCGGTGTTCCGAAAATACACGTGAGCATATATCACCCCATGCATACAGGCAGTTGTACACACCAGGAATGAGTACAGAACTAACTCATCCCATGCATACAGGCAGTTGTACACACCAGGAATGAGTACAGAACTAACTCAAAAATCAAACCACTCTGGTAGAATCACAACATCAATAGGCTGTATAACAGAAGGAAGATAATCATGCAAAAATTAGGTAATGTAGTGTCCAGCAAGATAAAAGGGTCTATATTATATAAACGAAGCATTAAAATGTCGACTCGCCTTTGATCGACCCCTATTTCTCAAAGCTGCACAACGTCGAATGGCCAAATCATCAATTTCTTTCCAAGGGAAAGAAATCGGTTGGCCGTTCTTTTAAATCTTTCCTTTTCCCGACCATAGTGCAATCTCGGTGTGGGAGGTGAAGCCCCCCATTTTAATAGTGTTTGTTGTAATTTGGTGTGTATGTTTGGGCTACTGATTTTTTTCCCTTGGAAAGAAATCTATGATTTGATGTGCAGTTTTGAGAAATAGGGGTCGATCAAATTTGAGTCAATATTTTAATGCTTCGTTTATATAATATAGACCCAGATAAAAGCACTCTCATCAAACTAAATAAACAGCTTGGAGTACAAATAAAGTCTTCTAAAGCCAAATTTTAGCTAAATCTGTCCTCTCAGACCAAGGACAACAACAAGACATTCTTAACCTATGTCTGCAACCTCAAAGGCAAAACATAACAATGTGCAGAGTTAATTCTTAATGGAGCCACCTATCCTAAGCTAGAACATATAGCAAACCTACTGGCAGGCAAATTAAACTCTAACTTTACCTCTCTTTCCCATACAGCCCCCCCCAGGAAATATTATCAAATATACCCCCCAACCGTCACTAGAAAACAAGTTCTCAATGCTTTCTCTAAGGCCAAGAACAACAGATCGATGGGCTTTGACAATATCCTAGGCTGCCTTCGAAGTAGCTTGAAATATGACCTATCATTCCCTCTGGAATCACAGTTTAACAGTAGCTTCCAAACAGGCTTCATGAATTGAGAACAGCAAGTATCATCCCTCTGCACAAAGACAGACCACCTATGGATCCTTGAAACCGCAGGCCCAGACATCTCACTTGTCTAATATGCAAAGCCATGGAAAGAATTATCATGGAAATGATCAATAATAGCATAGGAAATCTCCAAACATAGGACACAAGCCAGTTTGGTTTCATCAAGGGCAGGTCATGCTTACTCAACCTGGTGAACTTCTTTGAGAAGGTCAGCAAAGCAATGGATGATGGCAAAATGGTTCACACCATTTTCACACCACAAATCATACAGAGACCTCCAAAGCAGAAATGCAAGCAACTTCCACCCCCCAACACAACCCAAATGACACATAGCCCACAGACTCAGTGTGCTACTCAACCACAGCCAATAAGGCGAAACACACACTGATGTCCCACTTACCAGGCTAAACAAGGAGAAGGTTACTGTCAGCTGCCTGTTGGGTGCCAGGATCCACCACATTACCCACACACTCAGGTCACTCCACAACAGGTACAAATATGACTGTCATTGTCCATGTTGGTGTAAACGACCTGAGATGTACCTCCCTGGACTACATGAAAAGAAACCCGGAAGAACTCTCCGATCTTGTACCCCAGGCAGGTATGACCCTAGCCCTGAGTAGCATCCTGCCATCGCCCAGAATTATACCGCAGTACAAGGACAAAATGATTGACTTCAACAATTGGCTAAGCTTTTGGTGTCATTCTAAGGGGATCCAGTATCTGTCTGTTTGGGATGACATGGTCGACAGACCACGATGCTTTGCCAGAGATGGCCTGCACCTGTCTCCCCTGGGATTGCAGATACTGGCTAAGGCTCTTGCCAGCCCTATAGTGCCTTTTTTAGGCAAGGTTCAAATGAGAAATTCACCACTGTAACAGGAAGAGGCAAGCAAAAACTGAGGGTAATGTTACTCAATGCTAGAAGTCTAAATCTCAAAATGCACTCACTCGAGGCACTCCTTAAAATGGAGAACATCAATATCTGTGCAGTGACTGAGACCTAGTTCAAAGCTCCAGAGAGCACACCTGCACTACCAGGCTATAACTCATACCACACTTTTCGGTCATGTAACCTGGACCGGAACACCAAAGACGGTGGTGTGTCCATATTCATTAACGATATCCACACCTCCAGGCTAGTTGCTCAGCATAATGGATCCGAGGTTATCCAAGTGCAACTAACTCTGGGCAAAACTGCAATCCAAATTGTAGCTTGCTACAGATTCCCCACCATGCCACAGGATTCCCACTCCTCTTTTCTTGATGTACTGGAAAATATTAGGTTTCAACCAAACACCCTAATAATGGGCGATTTCAACTACCCCACCATTAACTGGGAAAACTATTCATGTACCAACTCCTTCACACAACGCTTTCTGGAATTCATAAGCTCCAATGTCCTGGATCAACTTATCCACATCCCCACCAGGGGCAACAATATCCTAGATCTAGTCATTACCAACATGAGTGACTGGTGTTCCACACCTGAAATCAACTCCTCGTTGGTCTGATCCAACCATAAGCTAATCACCCTTAATATCCACATCCCGCCCCCACCGCCCATTAAGGAAAGCATGGTAAAAAATTTCTCCAAAGCCAACTTCATGCATCTTAAGACAGAAGTGGTGAACTTCATGATACCCATGCAGATGAACAATACAGTTACGACTGCTGAATCCTACACAAATGCACTCTATAAGCACTTACATGAGTGCATGGATCGTGCTATCCCAAACAGAACCAAGATGCTATCCTCCAAAAAAAGGAAGCCAATCTGGTGGTCCCCTGCCATAAACAAACTGTACAACAGAAAGAAGAAATTGTTGCAAAAGAGAGTAAAATCCCATGAGTGGAGTAGCTCCCTGGTTACCTCAGTAAGAAGCTGAGATCCCTTATAAGATCCTCCAAAGCTAGCTACGAAAACAAAATCGCCACTGATTCTAAT
Organism: Protopterus annectens; assembly: GCF_019279795.1. Lineage (NCBI taxonomy): Eukaryota > Metazoa > Chordata > Ceratodontiformes > Protopteridae > Protopterus > Protopterus annectens. The sequence goes on along the minus strand of NC_056733.1, from coordinate 1,613,641,589 downwards.
GACAACCACAAAGCATTCTATAGCTATGTCAATAATCTCAATGGCAACACCAAGGTCTGCTCTGAGTTACAGCACAATGGCATGAAAATTACAGAACCAACTGATATTGCCAACATCCTGGCAGATAGCTTCATTGCTAACTTTACCCCCCCTCCAAAGCGCCCATATCTATACAGGAAGAATGCAGAGTCCCTGTAATAACAACTATGCAGTTAAAAGCTGCACACTCTAAAGCCAAAAACACAGCATCCATGAGATCGGACAACATCCCAGGCTGCATTTTAAATGAACTTCAGAACGAACTGGCTCTCCACTTAAGCACCATATTTAATCATAGCCTCACATCAGGCTTTGTGCCCACTGAATGGCATACAGCAACAGTTATCTCACTCCACAAAGAGGGAGCCACCACTGATCCTGGGAACTATCACCCTATTAGCCTGACAAGCCTGGTCTGCAAGACCATGGAACGTATCATCATGGAACTCATAAACAAAGACATTGGTAACCTCCAAACTCTGGATCCAACCCAGTTTGGGTTTGTGAAAGGCAGATCAGGCCTCCTGAACCTGATCGACTTCTTTGAGGCAGTCACCAAAGCCGTAGATGAGGGAAAGGTGGTTTACACAGCCTATCTTGACCTCGCCAAGGCTTTCGACACCATCCCCCATTCTGGAATTATAGCTAAACTCACTAAACTTGGTATAAATCCCTACGTCACAAGATGGGTTGCCAGCTGGCTCACTGACAGAACCCACACTGTAAATGTTGCACACTCCAAATCTGACCTCAAACCAGTGACAAGTGGAGTACCACAGGGTTCAGTCATGGGACCTCTCCTGTTTGGTATCTACTTCTCTGAAGTACAGGCTAACACAGAAGGTCTCTGGCTAATGAAGTTAGCAGATGACTGCAAACTAGGAACCATAGTCGAGTCCCCAAATGATGTGGAAATCCTATAGAAGGGCCTCGCTGAGACAGATGCCTGGTGTCAGAGCCATGGCCTTAAGCTCAATGCCAAAAATTGCATTGTCATCCCCTTTGGTAAAAAACTCTGTACCCATGAACTACTACATAGACAGCAGTCTACTTCATAGATTCATAGGTAGGTACTAGGCTATTGGCCCTAGGGCCTATGCAAGCCTAGGCAACAAGGTTCCCTGGCTTACACCACCCAAGAAAGTTATTTTCCTGTGCCACTGATGAGCAGAGACACAGAAGTGATCCCCGGGGTGTATTTCCTATTTCCCATCCACTCATCAAGATTTTTCTTGAAGAGTGCTAATGAAGGACTTTGCTTGACATAGATGGGTAGCCTGTTCCAGAGTATGGTAAGACCAGTTCTGGGACTGCTCCTTTTTGGCATCTACTTCTCTAAAGTCAAGGCCAATGTAAATGTCCTCTGGCTGACCCAGTTTGCAAATGATTACAAATTAGGAGTAGTCATAGAATCCCTCATGGACATTGATGTTCTCCAGGAAGAGCTCATAAAGACAAATAACTGGTGTGAGATCAATGAATAGAAACTAAATTCCAAGAGATGTATAATAGTATCCTTTGGGAAGTCAGCCACTCCTTTTAACCACCATATTGACAATACACCACTAGCAGTCACCCTAGTAGTCAGGGACTTGGAGACACACATAGACAGCAATCTAGCCTTTGACCATCACGTGTCTATGGTAGTAAGGAAATCATTCTTTGTTGTGCTACATATAAACAAAGGTATGACATCTAGGTCCAAGGAGGTCATTGTTCCACTGTATTCAGCACTCATCAGACCTATCATTGAGTACAATGCCTCCTTTGGTATGTACCTAACCAGTCACATCCAACAAGTGGAATGTCCACAGATGTTCCTGTCTGAAAGAATACAGGGCATAAATAACATGTCCTCTGCATATCACCTGAAAGTCCTCTCTCTGTACTCTGTCTCCTGCAGGCTGTTGAGGGGAGATCTATGCCTGGCATAAAAGGCATCATCAGACCCCACTCTGATAGACCTTCTGCATATCCACAATACAAGCAGCACCAGAATTATCCATGCTACAGACTTAAACCTTACTTGTGATATAAATAGGACCTGCTGGATAGACAGGTATGTATCCCAGAGACTACCCCTTTTCTAGAACAGGATCCTCATCCATGTGAAAAAGTGTTCCAATTCAAGTGTAACTTGGACAACTGGATAAGGAAATGGAAATTCACCCTACCCATGGTTTAGCACCTATGTCTCAAATGGATACAGGCAGCCTGTAAATGGCTCATCTTCCAGGCCCCTGCTTGTAAATGTTTCATTTCCCAAGCTCCTGTTTACTCCATGAAGAACACCAGAACTTCTTAGAAATTTGGGGTGCATGGCTGGGCTCAAAAGGCAACAGAAGTCATTATGAACCTATAGACCTATGAACTGCACTAAATAAACTCATGCCAAAACAGCTCAATCCCAAAGACACATTCCACTTCTGACCAATATCTATTCTATTATCTACTCTAGGACAAATCTTAGAAAAAATATTATATACAACTAGATGTCTGAATGCATCCAAAAAGTCCATGTGCTTGCCATAAAATAACATGGCTTCTGACCAGTAAGCAGTAATATAACTGCACTTTGGACATTGTCAGAAAATATACTGCATAATATATAAAAAGGCAACTGAACTGGGGTCTAACTAAAGCCTTCTATCTCATTGTCCACTACTCCTACTCAACAATCTAAAAGAAATTCATGTTAATACAGATTCTTTACTCTGGTTCACAGAGTTACTATCAAAGAACCATTTCAAAATCAAAGTAGTGACTTCGCTCACATACAAATCCCTTTTACATTTAGGGGTTCTCTAAGGATTCCTTCTTGCACCTTTAGTATTCTATGTCATTATTAACAAACTTCCTTTAGATCTGCCTTACATACAATTTATCTTGAATTCAGATGACATAGTCATCTACAGATCCATTCACAGCCACACTGACATTCAAACCCAGCTTCAGTCTGGACTACACTCACTCCATGATTAATGAGCTACAAATTAGTACTTGATCCCTCCAAAACAAAAAACAGTGCTGTTAAGAACCCATGAAAAATGTTCTAGATTGCCACTGGAACACACTTTTTTACTCATTGCAGCTGCCTCCCTGGAAAACTTAAACAGCCTACAGACCATCTTCAACAAAATCATCTGTTTTATCACAGTACCTGTGAGTACTACTGCCTCATCCTGTCCAAAGCAAAGTGGCTTCCTATAAAACAGAGATCTGATCTATTACTTGTACCTCTACTCTTTGAACTACTGCACCTTGAAACTTTATCCCCACTAGCATGTAAAATAATAGAACAAACATACTACTAGAACCTCAGAATCTGCTCTCTCACAACTCCCACACTCCTCAAACCCACAACTAAACAACATCATACCAAGCACTTTTTCTCTACTATAATTCCTACTCTTTGGCAATCTCTGCCTATCTACCTGAAGTAACTCATACCCTACTGCATCTTCATATGTCAGTCAACAACATTACCTTCTCAAGGAGGCCAGATGCTTCTACCTCCAAAAGGGTTACATTGCCTATGCACCTATCTACTATTTCTGCTGTCCCATCCACTACTTCTGCCCTCCATTTTACATGCTTGCGGATTAATATTGTATATGCAGTACATATTTTATTTCACAGACAGGTAAAGTAAATGTGTAAATGCTGTCCAGGCACATCCATGTAATGCCTTACATCTCTTGCATTATTGCTTTCTACTTTCCATGTATTAAGTTTAAGCCTATTATCTTCCATTTATGAAAGCTGTACTATTGTCTCTCTCTTGCGGAATTTTTTCTCATGTTTAACCATGTATGTGATATACTCACCTCAGCTGTGTCTGAAAATGGTCAGTTTTGATTAGTTCATTACCCCAGTAAATAAAAATAAAATAGGTCCCATCTGCTTCAGCTGGCAGTAGCTCAGGTGGATGTAAAAGATCTCACAGCATCTATTGGAAAGAGTAAAGGTAGTTCCCTGACGCCCTGGCCAAATTTCCCCTAGAAGTATAGATGTCACCTAATGTCTCTCATGAAAAGAGGCCACTAGCCTAAGTGGAACCAACTCAGTTAAAAATCATAAATAAATAAAATGAAATATAATTATAATGGGATTTCTCTCAAAATTTCAATTTTGTAATTTTATAATGTATAACTTTTAATACAAATGGTACCTATATGACTGACATGTACCTAGCTCTCACAGTGCTGCTTGTTATACCATTGAGATAGGAGCAATGGCACCATAATCAGGTTGATCTGCTCATCTGATTCATTATATTTAATATTTTGTTTTTACAATTGTTAAGAAATGATGCTGTTTACAGTCTCTTTGCATTTTGAAGCCATTGCCTTATTAAATTTATTAGCATAAATATAGCCCCTAGTTGTGTTTTTTAAAGTTCATACAAAATGTGTCTTTATGCTATTCTACAAAGAAGGCAAAACTGTGTTACAGCTGTTAAGATTACTGCCTCACAGCACTTTGTTCTCCTCTTCTGTCCTCATCTGGGTTGAATTCTGTGCAAAGTCTGTACATCTGTTTTGTGTCTACATGGCTTTATGTTGGTACTTCATATCATACCTCTCAACCTCTTAGAGCAAGAAATCTGGAAAAAGCCATAAATAAAAGTGGGACAATATCTGAGTTGTTTGGCTTCTGATACATACTTACAATCAACTGCGTTAAGTACAAACTTGCAGTGTAAACGATTGTACTGCATTTTATTTTTCTGTCTATTTAATTGTTTCATTGAATATTGTGGTCTGTGTCTCTCTGTGGTTATTTATTTTTCTATTCATTTGTTCCATAGAATACTGTGGTTCCCCCCCCCCTCTCTGCAGTAAGTAGGGCTATTGCATTCACTTCACTGATATTCAGTGTTAAACTCTTAGCCTAGAGGGTTTCTCTGTATTTATAAGTGTTAGTCACATATCTTTGAATTTATTACTCCTCAATATCTGAGTTGCTTGGCTTCTGCTACATACCTACAATCAACTGCATTACTAGCTGAGTTAAGTATAAACTTGCAGTGTTAAAGATTGTACTGCATTTTATTTTTCTATTTAATTGTTTCATTGAATATTGTGGTCTGTGTCTCTCTGTAGTTATTAATTTTTCTATTTAATTGTTTCATAGAATACAGTGGTTTCTCTCTCTCTCTCTCTCTGCAGTAAGTGGGGGCTATTGTGTTTCCCTTCATTGATATTCAGTGTTAAACTCTTAGCCTAGAGGATTTGTCTGTATTTATAAGTGTTAGTCACATATCTTTGAATTTATTGCTGTTCAATATCTGAGTTGTTTGGCTTCTGCTACATACCTAAAATCAACTGCATTACTAGCTGAGTTAAGTACAAACTTGCAGTGTTAAAAATTGTACTGCATTTTATTTTTCTATTTAATTGTTTCATTGAATATTGTGGTCCATGTCTCTGTATTTGTTTTTCTATTTAACTATTTCATAAAATACTGTGGTCTCTCTCTCTCTCTCTCTCTCTCTCTCTCTGCAGTAAGTGGGGGCTATTGTGTTTCACTTCATTGAAATTCAGTGTTAAACTCTTAGCCTAGAGGGTTTCTCTGTATTTATAAGTGTTAGTCACATATTGTTGAATTTATTACTGCTCAATATCTGAGTTGTTTGGCTTCTGCTACATAGCTACAATCAACTGCATTACTAGCTGAGTTAAGTACAAACTTGCAGTGTTAAAGATTATACTGCATTTTATTTTTCTATTTAATTGTTTCATTGAATATTGTGGTCTGTGTCTCTCTGTAGTTATTTTTTTTTTATTTAATTGTTTCATAGAATACTGTGGTTTCTCTCTCTCTCTCTCTCTCTCTCTCTCTCTCTCTGCAGTAAGTGGGGACTATTGTGTTTCGCTTCATTGATATTCAGGGTTACACTCTTAGCCTAGAGGGTTTCTCTGTATTCATAAGTGTTATCACATATTGTTGAATTTATTACTGCTCAATATCTGAGTTGTTTGTCTTCTGCTACATACCTACAATCAACTGCATTACTAGCTAAGTAGAAACTTGCAGTGTTAAAGATCGTACTTCATTTTATTTTACTATTTAGTTGTTTCATTGAATAGCATGGTCCGTGTCTCTCTGTATTTGTTTTCCTATTTAACTGTTTCATAGAATACTGTGGTCTCTCTCTCTGCTTTAAGTGGGGGCTATTGTGTTTCACTTCATTGAAATTCAGTGTTACACTCTTAGCCTAGAGGGTTTCTCTGTATTTATAAGTGTTAGTCACATATCATTGAATTTATTACTGCTCAATATCTGAGTTGTTTTGCTTCTGTTACATACCTACAATCAACTGCATTAGTAGCTGAGTTAAGTACAAACTTGCAGTGTTAAAGATTGTATTGCATTTTATTTTTCTATTTAATTGTTTCATTGAATATTGTGGTCTGTGTCTCTCTGTAGTTATTTATTTTTCTATTTATTTTTTTCATAGAATACTGTGGTTTCTCTCTCTCTCTCTCTCTGCAGTAAGTGGGGGCTATTGTGTTTCACTTCATTGAAATTCAGTGTTACACTCTTAGCCTAGAGGGTTTCTCTGTATTTATAAGTGTTAGTCACATATCATTGAATTTATTACTGCTCAATATCTGAGTTGTTTTGCTTCTGTTACATACCTACAATCAACTGCAATACTAGCTGAGTTAAGTACAAACTTGTAGTGTTAAAGATTGTACTGCATTTTATTATTCTATTTAATTGTTTCATTGAATATTGTGGTCTGTGTCTCTCTGTATTTGTTTTTCTATTTAACTGTTTCACAGAATACTGTGGTCTCTCTCTCTCTCTCTCTCTCTCTTTCTCTCTCTCCCTCTGCAGTAAGTGGGGACTATTGTGTTTCGCTTTATTGAAATTCAGTGTTAAACTCTTAGCCTAGAGGGTTTCTCTGTATTTATAAGTGTTAGTCACATATCGTTGAATTTATTACTGCTCAGTATCTGAGATGTTTGGCTTCTGCTACATACCTACAATCAACTGCATTACTAGCTGAGTTAAGTACAAACTTGCAGTGTTAAAGATTGTACTGCATTTTATTTTTCTGACTATTTAATTGTTTTATTGAATATTGTGGTCTATGTCTCTCTGTGGTTATTTATTTTTCTATTTAATTGTTTGATAGAATACTGTGGTCTCTCTCTCTCTCTGCAGTAAGTGGGGGCTATTGCGTTTCACTTCATTGATATTCAATGTTAAACTCTTAGCCTAGATGTTTTCTCTGTATTTATAAGTGTTAGTCACATATCTTTGAATTTATTACTCCTCAATATCTGAGTTGTTGGCTTCTGCTACATACCTACAATCGACTGCATTACTAGCTGAGTTAAGTATAAACTTGCAGTGTTAAAGATTGTACGGCATTTTATTTTTCTATTTGTTTCATTGAATATTGTAGCCTGTGTCTCTCTGTAGTTATTTATTTTTCTATTTAATTGTTTCATAGAGTACTGTGGTTTCACTCTGTCTGCAGTAAGTGGTGGCGATTGTGTTTCCCTTCATTGATATTCAGTGTTAAACTCTTACCCTAGAGGATTTCTCTGTATTCATAAGTGTTAGTCACCTATCTTTGAATTTATTACTGCTCAATATCTGAGTTGTTTGGCTTCTGCTACATACCTACTATCAACTGCATTACTAGCTGAGTTAAGTACAAACTTGCAGTGTTAAAGATTGTACTGCATTTTATTTTTCTATTTAATTGTTTCATTGAATATTGTGGACTGTGTCTCTCTGTATTTGTTTTTCTATTTAACTGTTTCATAGAATACTGTGGTCTCTCTGTCTCTCTCTCTTTCTGTGCAGTAAGTGGGGGCTATTGTATTTCACTTCATTGATATTCAGTGTTAAACTCTTTGCCTAGAGGGTTTCTCTTTATTTATAAGTGTTAGTCACATATCGTTGAATTTATTACTGCTCAATATCTGAGTTATTTGGCTTCTGCTACATGCCTACAATCAATTGCATTACTAGCTGAGTTAAGTACAAACTTGAAGTGTTAAAGATTGTACTGCATTTTGTTTTTCTGTCTATTTGTTTCATTGAATATTGTGGTCTATGTCTCTCTGTGGTTATTTATTTTTCGATTTAATTGTTTCATAGAATACTGTGGTCTCTCTCTCTCTCTCTCTCTCTCTCTGCAGTAAGTAGGGCTATTGTGATTTAACTTCATTGATATTCAGTGTTAAACTCCTAGCCTAGAGGTTTTCTCTGTATTTATAAGTGTTAGTTTCATATCTTTGAATTTATTACTCCTCAATATCTGAGTTGTTTGGTTTCTGCTACATACCTACAATCAACTGCATTACTAGCTGAGTTAAGTACAAGCCTGCACTGTTAATGATTGTATTGCATTTTATTTTTCTATTTAATTGTTTAATTGAATATTGTGGTCTGTGTCTCTCTGTAGTTATTTATTTTTCTATTTAATTGTTTCATAGAATACTGTGGTTTCTCTCTCTCTCTGCAGTAAGTGGGGGCTATTGTGTTTCCCTTCATTGATATTCAGTGTTAAACTCTTGGCCTAGAGGATTTATCTGTATTTATTAGTGTTAGTCATATATCTTTGAATTAAATACTGCTCAATATCTGAGTTGTTTGGCTTCTGCTGCATACCTACAATCAACTGCAATACTAGCTGAGTTAAGTACAAACTTGTAGTGTTAAAGATTGTACTGCATTTTATTATTCTATTTAATTGTTTCCTTGAATATTGTGGTCTGTGTCTCTCTGTATTTGTTTTTCTATTTAACTGTTTCATAGAATACTGTGGTCTCTCTGTCTCTCTCTCTTTCTGTGCAGTAAGTGGGGGCTATTGTATTTCACTTCATTGAAATTCAGTGTTAAACTCTTTGCCTAGAGGCTTTCTCTTTATTTATAAGTGTTAGTCACATATCGTTGAATTTATTACTGCTCAATATCTGAGTTATTTGGCTTCTGCTACATACCTACAATCAACTGCATTACTGAGGTAATTACAAACTTGCAGTGTTAAAGATTGTACTGCATTTTATTTTTCTGTCTATTTAATTGTTTCATTGAATAATGTGGTTTGTGTCTCTCCGTAGTTATTTATTTTTCTATTTAATTGTTTCATAGAATACTGTGGTCTCTCTGTCTCTCTCTGCAGTTAGTTTCCTACCCTCTTGCCCTATTCTTGTTGTGGTATTAATTGTGGTGGCTTTGGAATTGCCTGCCCCTGCTGTAAATTTGTGTTTGAACACTCCTCCTGGGTCTATCTCATTTGGTCACACAATCGAGTACAGTGAGATCATATTTTGACTTCAGACACTCTTACCAGTCCCATCTGTTCAACTCTATCCCAGCTCTATTATAGTCTAGTGTCATTAGCTCATTATACCTAATACAGAGAGAATATTTGTGAAGTGTATGCCACTTAGGTCCTTAGTTTTGAATTATCTTCTGTTTCTTCTTTCTCCCTTTCCACTTTACAAAAAAATTCTAAGTTTGTTTTCTGCCTTTCCTATAACTAGTCTAGTCCAAATAAAGATTTGCTATATCCGGGACTGTTTGTAAGCTTCTGAACCCCTAAGTCTTTCTGTTTTGGAGGGAAGCCTTCTAGCTTATCAGTGGGAGTGGTAAGCATTAGGTAGCCTATCTACCATAAGAGTGGTTTCTGGCCCAGAAATTGTAGTTTATTGGCTGTTTGGGTAGTTTTTTCATTTCTTTCAACTTTCTGGTTTAAAAGCCTGAGTTTGCACTTATTTCCCACCTTTACAGTAAATAGTCTAGTCCAGATACAAATTTGCTGTATCCAGGACTGTTTGTAAGCTCTGAGCCCCCCAAGCCTTTCTGTGTTGGAAGAAAGCCTTCTAGCTTATCAGTGGGAGTGGTATGCACTAGGTAGCCTATCTACCACAAGAGTGGTTTCTGGCCCAGAAATTGTAGTTTATTGGCCATTTGGCAGTTTTTCCATCTCTTTCAACTTTCTGGTTTAAAAGCCCGTGTTTGCGCTTGTTTCCCACTTTTCCTGTAACTAGTCTAGTCCAGATACAGATTTGCTGTATCCAGGACTGTTTGTAAGCTTCTGAGCCCCTAAGCCTTTCTGTGTTGGAGGGAAGCCTTCTAGCTTATCAGTGGGAGTGGTAAGCACTAGGTAGCCTATTTACCACAAGAGTGGTTTCTGGCCCAGAAATTGTAGTTTATTGGCCGTTTGGCAGTTTTTCCATTTCTTTCAACTTTCTGGATTAAAAGCCTGTGTTTGCACTTATTTCCCACCTTTACAGTAACTAGTCTAGTCCAGATACAGATTTGCTATATCCAGGATTGTTTGTAAGCTCTGAGCCCCCCAAACCTTTCTGTGTTGGAGAGAAGCCTTCTAGTTTATCAGTAAGAGTGGTAAGCACAAGGTAGCATATCTACCCCAGGAGTGGTATCCAGCCCAAAAATTGTAGTTTATTTTCTGTTTCACAGCTTTTCCATCTCTTTCAACTTTCTGGTTTAAAAGCCTGTGTTTGTGCTTGTTTCCCACCTTTCCTGTAATTAGTCTGGTCCAGATACAGATTTGCTGTATCCAGGACTGTTTGTAAGTTTCTGAGCCCCCCAAGCCTTTCTGTGTTGGAGGGAAGCCTTCTAGCTTATCAGTGGGAGTGGTAAGCACAGGGTAGCATATCTACCACAAGAGTGGTATCCAGCCCCCAAAATTTCTAGTTTATTTTCTGTTTCACAGCTTTTCCATCTCTTTCAACTTTCTGGTTTAAAAGCCTGTGTTTGTGCTTGTTTCCCACCTTTCCTGTAACTAGTCTGGTCCAGATACAGATTTGCTGTATCCAGGACTGTTTGTAAGCTTCTGAGCCCCCCAAGCCTTTTTGTGTTGGAGGGAAGCCTTCTAGCTTATCAGTGGGAGTGGTAAGCACTAGGTAGCCTATCTACCACAAGAGTGGTTTTTGGCCCAGAAATTGTAGTTTATTGGCCATTTGGTAGTTTTTCCATATCTTTCAACCTTCTGGTTTAAAAGCCCTTATTTGCGCTTGTTTTCTATCTTTCCTGTAACTAGTCTAGTCCAGATATAGTGTTGCTGTATCCAGGACTTCTTGTAAGCTTCTGAGCCCCCCAAGCCTTTCTGTGTTGGAGGTAAGACTTCTAGCTTATCAGTGGGAGTGGTAAGCATTAGGTAGCCTATCTACCACAAGATCCAGGTACAGATTCTTAGTTTTAGCACTTGAATTTGCTTATTCGTGCTCAGCACTTGTTCAAAACTTGTTATCACTAAATAAGCTACAAATTACTACAGCACTCAACCTTCCTCTTTACCTAGAGGAAAACAGTTTTTGTACTTACGTTCCTCACTTGCTTATAGAAAAACAGCTTATACTCACTTTCCTCACTTGTCTAGAGGAAAGTAGTTTGTTATTCAGCCATGTCCAAGGGTCAGCTCCCAGTGTTCTCTCCTGTCTAGCTGATGAATCTGAGCATCTTGGTGCAATGTAGCAATTGCCTCATGTACACAGACAACCCTCTCCTCCTACCACCCAACACCACAACCTGTGAGAGGTGCACTTATCTAGCCAAACTGGAGGTAAAGCTCTCTCCAACCAAGGGCTGAACTTGACAGTCAAGAGGAGAAGGTAAACACTTGCACCACACCACACTCATCACATAGTCCCACTAAACCTACACCACCAAAATCCACCCATAGAAACACAAAAACATTTTATTTATTTATTTAAATTTGTTGACCGGGAGTGTCCGACTGGACGTAGGTCCATTTTCAGCGGAGGCCTGGGGAGAAAAGCTCCACAGTAAAATAAGCAGACAGTAGTTACATTGGATTACATAGTGATTAACAATTTAACATAGCAATTACTTACAACATATTTACAGATGAAGAACATAGTACATCAGTAGACAACTAGAATCTTTATCTGTGAAGTACATAACAGACATTAACAAATGTTACAATGAGAAGTTCCTGCTATATAATAAGTACTAGGCTTATGAGCATCTGAGCTTGCTATAATCAAGGTAGTTAGTGGAGTGGAAAGAAAGGTAGTGGTTAGATGGGGTGGATGATATTAGAGTGGGAGGCTCTCAATAATAATCTGCTCAAGCAACAGAGACCTCCAAAGCAGAAATGCAAGCAACCTCCACCCCCCAACACAACCCAAATAACACATAGTCCAGAGAATCAGTGTGCCAATAAACCAAAGCCCATAAGGCAAAACAATGTACCTAATACACTAGTCATAGGTGACTCTATAGTCAGGCACACTGATGTCCCACTCACCAGGCAAAACAAGGAGAAGGTTACTGTCAGCTGCCTGCCGGGTGCCAGGATCCACCACATAACCCACGCACTCAGGTCACTCCACAAAAAGTACAAATATGACTCAGTTATTTTCCATGTTGGTGTGAATGACCTGAGATGTACCTCCCTGGACTACATGAAAAGAGACATGGAAGAGCTCTCCAATCTTGTAGCCCAGGCAGGTATGACCCTAGCCCTGAGTAGCATCCTGCCATCACCCAGAATGATACCGCAGTACAAGGACAAAATGATTGACTTCAACAATTGGCTAAGCTTCTGGTGTCATTCTAAGGGATCCCAGGATCTGTCTGCCTGGGACGACATGGTTGACAGACCACGATGCTATGCCAGAGATGGCCTGTATCTGTCACCCCTAGGATTACGGATACTGGCTAAGGGTCTTGCCACCCCTATATTGCCTTTTTTAGGCAAGGTTTAAATGACAAATTCACCACCGTAACAGGAACAGGCAAGCAAAAACTGGGGGTAATGCTACTCAATGATAGAAGTCTAAATCTCAAAATGCACTCACTCGAGGCACTCCTTAAAATGGAGAACACTGGTATCTGTGCAGTGACTGAGACCTGTTTCAAGGCTTTAGGGAGCACCCCTGCATTACCAGGCTATAACTCATACCACACTTTTCAGCCATCTAACCTGGACCAGAACACCAAAGGTGGAGGTGTGTCCATATTCATTAAGGATATCCACACCTCCAGGCTAGATGCACAGCATAATGCACCAGAGGGTTTCCAAGTGCAACTAACTCTGGGCAAAACTGCAATCCAAATTGTAGCTTGCTACAGATCCCCCACCATGCCCCAGGATTACCACTCCTTTTTTCTTGATATACTAGAAAATATTACTGTTCAACCAAACACCCTAATAATGGGCGATTTTTAACTACCCCACCATTAACTGGAAAAACTACTCATGTAGCAACTCCTTCACTCAACGCTTTCTGGAATTCATAAATTCCAGTGCCCTGGATCAACTTATCCACACCCCCACCAGGGGCAACAATATCCTAGACCTAGTCATTACCAACATGAATGACCGGTGTTCCACACCTGAAGTCAACTCCTCATTGGTCAGATCCGACCATAAGCTAATCACCCTAGATATCTGCATCCCGCCCTCACCCACCATTAAGGAATGCATAGTAAAAAATTTCTCCAAAGCCAACTTCATGCTTCTTAAGACAGAAGTGGCAAACTTCATGACACCCATGCAGATGGACAATACAGTTATGACTGCTGAATTCTACACAAATGCACTCTATAAGCACTTACACAAGTGCATGGATTGTGCTATCCCAAACAGAACCAATACGCTATCCTCCAAAAATAAAAGGTAGCCAATCTGGTGGTCCCCTGCCATAAACAAACTCTACAACAGAAGGAAGAAACTGTTGCAAAAGAGAGTAAAATCCCATGAGTGGAGAAGCTCCCTGGTCAGCCTCAGTAAGAAGCAGAGATCCCTTATAAGATGCTCCAAAGCTAGCTATGAAAACAAAATCACCACTGATTCTAAGGGCAACCACAAAGTATTCTATAGATATGCAAAGAATCTCAATGGCAACACCCAGATCTGCTCTGAGTTACAGCACAACGGCATGAAAATTACAGAAGCAACTGATATTGCCAACATCCTGGTATATAGGTTCAGTGCTAACTTTACCCCCGTCTCACCCCCTAAATGGCCCATATCTATACAGGAAAAATGCAGAGTCCCTGTAATCACATCTATGCAGGTAAAAGCTGCACTCTCTAAAACCAAAAACACAGCAGCCATGTGACTGGACAACATCCCAGGCTGAGTTTTACATGAACTTCAGAATGAACTGGCTCACCACCTAAGCACCATGTTCAGTCATAGTCTCAAGTCAGGCTTTGTGCCCACTTAATGGTGCACAGCAACAGTTATCCACACTCCACAAAGGAAGAGCCACCACTGATCCTGGGAATTATCGCCCTATTAGCCTGACGAGCCTGGTCTGCAAGATCACGGAACTCATAAACAAAGACATTGGTAACCTCCAAACTGTGAACCCCAATTCTGGTTTGTGAAAGACAGATCATGCCTTCTGAATCTGGTCAACTTCTTTGAGGCAGTCACCAAAGCCATAGATGAGGGTAACGAGGTTCACACAGCCTATCTTGACCTCGGTAAGGCTTTCAACACCATCCCCCATTCTGGAATTATAGCTAAACTCACTAAACTAACTATAAATCCCTACATCACAAGATGGGTTGCCAACTGGCTCACTGACAGAACCCACACTGTAAAAGGTGCAGACTCCAAATCTGACTTCAAACCAGTGACAAGTGGAGTACCACAGGGTTCTGTCCTGGGACCTCTCCTGTAAGGTATCTTTTTCTCTGAAGTTCAGGCTAACACAGAAGGCCTCTGGCTAACAATTTTTGCAGATGACTGCAGACTAGGAGCCATAGTCGAGTCCCCAAATGATGTGGACATCCTGCAGAAGGGCTCACTGAGACAGATGCCTGGTGTTAGAGGCATGGCCTCAAGCTCAATGCCAAAAAGTGCATTATCATCCCCTTTGTTGAAAACTCTGTACCTATGAACTACCACATAAACGGCAGTCTACTTAACACCAAATGTGTGATAAGAGACCTTGGGACCCAGGTGGACAGTAGTCTCTCCTTTGATAATCACATCGCCACAGTAGTCAGGAAATCCTTCTATGTGGCACACCTCATCACAAAAGGGTTCTCATCCAGGAAAAAAGAGGTCATTGTTTCCTTCTACTCTGCACTCATTAGACCAATTATAGAGTAAAGAGGATTACTGGTCTCAAATAGATGCCCTACACTGACCGTTTCAAAAAACTCCAGCTTTACACTGTAGCATATTGCTTACTCTGAGGAAATCTCTGCCTAACATATTAAGCTATGTTAAACTCAGAGCTGTTGGACATGCTACACCTAAAGAAATCCCAGTCCTTCCGACCTACATGCTCTAGGGACCTAAACCTTGTCACCACAATAAACAGAACATGCTGGAGGGATAGATTCCTATCCCAGAAACTTCATATACTCTGGAACAAGCTACCCATCTATGTCAAGCAAAGTTCGTCATTAGCACTCTTCAAGAAAAATCTTGATGAGTGGATGGGAAATAGGAAATACACCCTGGGGATCACTTCTGTGGCTCTGAGCGACAGGGGCACAGGAAATTAACTTTCTTGGGTGGCATAAGCCAGAGAACCTTGTTGGCTAGGCTTACTTAGGCCCTTGGGCCGATAGCCTAGTATGTACCTATGAAACTATGAACCTATGACAAAAGCCCAAAAATAGGGCCAGTTTTTAAATATTGCTCTTACAAACTTAGGAATAACAGGTTTCTCATTAGAATGAATTTTCTGAAGATTATGAAGTCTGACTGAAACTCAAATGTCTGTCATTATTTTCTAAATTCAGTCTTTAAAGATTTGCCATTAATTTGACAGAAAATCACAATTTTATGAAAAATGGCCCAAAAATATGATGCAAAAATGTGGACATTCTGCAAAAATCTGTGCAGTTGAGAGGTATGCTTCATGTTTCCACCCACATGCTAAGCAGTGCCATAAGTGAATTAGTGATCCTTCAAACTGTCTATAGTTCTGTGTTTTGTGAAAGTGAATGACTGTCTATGCCTTGCCGTGGGCTAGTACCCTGTTCTAGAGTTGGAGCCCGGCCTTGGAACCAGGATTGCCAGATTAAACTGCAGTTTCTGCACAGCTCTGTGAATAAATGTATGAAGGACAGCTGTGCAAAGTGAGTGAGAAGGAGAGATGACTGAAATGTGTGTGTGTGTGTGTGTGTGTGTGTGTGTGTGTGTGTGTGTGTGTGTGTGTGTGTGTGTGTGTGTGTGTGCGTGTGTTGGTGTCATTATGTACAATAATACATAGGTTAATAAACAAACATTCATGCAGACATTATGTGCACAAATACATAGGTTAATAAACAAGCGTTCATACATAGTGCAAAACACAAATTTATAATTTAAAACAAAATATGCAAATGAACCATTCTACAGAATGTGTATCATTTTGGTGGTATAATTTGAACATATGCTGAAAACAATTCCTTCAGCAGTTACAGTTGATGACATCTAGAGCTTAGGAAATGTGAAACTTTTGTTATAGTCCTTAAAAAGAAGTTATGTACTCACCATAACATTCCATGTGAGTTGTTCATCTTGCTTTCATTCTTACTGATGGGCTCGGAGCCGATCCTCATTTGTAATGAGTGATAAAGGTATGAGGTCTTGACCAGGTAGCTGCTGCACAAATAGCATCTAATGGTAGCCTTGCAGAAAAGGCTAATGAGGTTGAAACAGCTCTAGTAGAGTGGGCCTTTTTGTTGTAAGGGAGCATTGTTTGAACTATAAATGAAGGAAATGCAATCTGACAGCCATTTTGACAAGGTGAATTTTGCCACTGGGGCACCTTTATTTGACTCCGAAAAAGAAACAAAAAGAGATGATCCATTGTTCTGACTTGTTTTGTTCCATCTAAATAAAACCAGAGTTGGCTTTGAACATCAAGTTTGTGCAGCATGTGTTCCATCCTATTTGTGTATTTAGGAAAGAAGATGGGCAACTCAATGGATTGGTTAAGATTTGTCTCTGAACAAACTTTTGGTAAGAAGGATGGATTAGTTCTAAGCGAAACTCTGTCATTATGGAAAATCAGATAGGGAGGTTTGATGGTCAAGGCCTGTAACTCAGAAATCCTCTGAGCAGAAGTAATAGCTATCAAAAATATAGTCTTCCATGAGAGATATTTCAAATGACAGGATGAGGATGGTTTGAAAGGAGGCAATATAATTCAAGAGAGAACAAAATTTAGATTCCATGGCATGGCTGGATTCTGGTTGGTGGTCTCAAATAAATGGTACCCTTAAGAAAGGTTTTAGAGAGTCGATGTGACATGACATTAGAACCTTGGAAGCCAAGATGAAAGTTTGAGATTGCTGCTAATTGAACTCTAATGGTAGCTGTAGCAGCTCCTTCGTTGAAAAGTTTAGTCAGAAATTCCAGTATAGATGGGATCAGACCTAGGTAGGGATCAACATCATTCTGAGATGCCTACAGAGAAAATCTCTTCCATTTGCTAACATATAACTTTCTGGTGGATGATATATGAGAGGATGTTATAATATGCTGGGCCTCCGCTGAGAGGTTGTAAATCCTGGCTATTGTTAGAATTGGAGCAGCCAAGCTGTCAGTTTGAGGGAATGAAGAGAAGGATGAAGAGCCACCGATGAATGGGTGAGCAGATCTGGAACTGGGTCCAGGATCCAGGGTTCTTCCAAAAGATAAGGCTGAAGGAAGGGAAACCAAATTTCTGAGGTCAGTAAGGGGTTATTAAGATTATGGTCCTTCCCAATGACTTTGCTTTCTGTAATACTTTGGGTATCAGAGGGAAGGGGGAGGCATAAAGGAGACCCAGAGGGCCAATTGTGTACCAGTGCATCCTTTGGGGCATCCCCTGGTGGAGGCATCAGAGCAAATTAGCTGCTGCATTTCGTGTTTGTCGGGGTTGCAAAGAGATAGCAGAAAGGCTGGCCCCACCTGCAGAATATCCGTTCCGCTACTTGTTTCTTTAGGGACCACTCGTGAGGCAAAAGAATTGCCCTGCTTAGCTTGTCTGCTATCATATTGGAATTTGCTCACTGCCATACTCTCAGGACATCTCGACACAGGGGATAAGATTTGGTTCCTCCTTGTTTGTTTATGTACCAGACCACTGACATGTCTATCTGAATTGCAATTGTTCCCGGAGGTAGAGAGTCTTGAAAGGACTGCAATGCTAGAAGTACTGCTCTCATCTCCAGAACATTTATATGCAGATGAGCCTCATGTTTCTTCCATGTGTTTTGGGCTGTTCTTCCCTGATAATGCCCCACCACCCTATTAAGGAAGCGTCCATGGTCACCGTGGCTATGGGATTGGGTAGAACGAATGGATGACCCCAAGTTACCTGTTGAGATGTCAGCCATCACTGAAGGTCCTTCTTGCACTTATTCATTATGATGGTTTGGTGTGACATTGGGAGTTCCTGAAAGGACCATTTAGAGATTAGGAGCCATTGTAGAACTCACATGTGCAATTCAAGTGAGGGGAATGGCTATGATCGCTGCCACAATTGATCCTAGAAATTTGAGTACCATTGAGACTGGGACTTTTGTCCTTGGAAGCAAGTCTAATATTTGTTTTTGTAAGAGACAAACTCTTTCTGGAGGCAGACTTAACATCATTGTAACTGTGTTTAGTTCTGCTACTATTAAAATGGTCTGTTGCTATGGTGATAAGGCAGATTTTCCTGAATTTATGGTAATCCCCAATTTATTGCAGAGATTTAAGGTTGTGTCCCTTGCCTGAATGAGTTGATGCTTAGTTGTGGCAGTGAGGAGCCAGTTGTCTAGATATGGAAACACCTGGAATCCCAGACATCTCAGGTGAGCCATGACTACTGCCATACATTTGGTGAACACTCTGGGGGCTGTAGTGAGACCAAAGGGCAGAGCAGAAATTGATAATGGCTGGCTCCCAGCTGGAAGCGTAGATGATCCCTGGATGGTCTGTCCATCTTTATGTGGTAGTACGCATCTTGAAGATCTATAGAGCACATCCAATTGTCTTTCCCCAGAATGGAGACTATTGACTGAAGCATGAC
Organism: Protopterus annectens; assembly: GCF_019279795.1. NCBI lineage: Eukaryota > Metazoa > Chordata > Ceratodontiformes > Protopteridae > Protopterus > Protopterus annectens. The sequence goes on along the minus strand of NC_056733.1, from coordinate 1,613,622,573 downwards.
CATCTGGAACTTCATCTTTTTTACTGACTTGTTTAGTCTGCTGAGGTCCAGAATAGAACTCCAGTCCCCTGTTTTCTTTGGAACTAAAAAAAACCTTGAGTAAGTTCCGGATCCTCTCTGGTCTACTGGGACTGGCTGGATGACTCTTTTCACCAGCAACCTTTGGGCATCTAAGGCTGCTTGTTCCCTGTGACTGGGTGGAACATCTGGGATTTTTTTAACTAGAGGGGGTGGAGTGGCAAAGGGAATTGAGTATTCTCTGGATATTATGCTTTGTACCCGGCTGTCTTTTGTTATTTTAGTCAGGCATTCAGGTACAATGAAAGTTGTCCCCTGACTGCCTCCAGAGATGAACAGTCAGGCCTCCTTTCAGGAGTGCTGATAGAGTTTGCCAAAGAATTGATCTCTGTTGCCCTGGTTCTGTGGAACCCTCTGCCGTGTGGGCAAAGTCTTCCATTATTACCAGCTCCTCTGCCTCTAGAGGGGGTTTCATCATGAGGGTCCTGGAAAGTTCCTTGAGATTTACGGAACCATATCTTTCCTTCCCCTTCTTTGGGGTAAGGTCTATTCGGGGTAGAAAGATGTACTCCGGTGGCAGACAAGGTCTTTCCATCTTTTTCACTCTTGGTAAGTGTTTCCTTTACCTTTGGTCCAAAAAGGGATGAACCATCAAAGGAGGTGTTAATGAAGGAAGACTTAAAGGGTTCCGCAAAGGAACATAAGCGCATCTAGGAATGTCTCCAGAGAGCAATTCCTGTACCCGCTGCTTTGCTCATATCATTAGCTGCATATGATAATAGATGCATGGACGTGTTCACAATCGAATTAAGAGTGGAGAGCCAGGAAGTTACCTTGTCTGAAACCTCCGCAGCTACTGAACCCTGCAGGGTGTCTCCCAGCTCCTTCAGGAGATCCCTTTGTAATCTAGAGAAATGTGTGAGATAGTTCAGTGATCGAAGGACAAAGGCCGCTGAACTAAACATACACTTCCTGTACTTGCCCATGATCCTGGATTCTCTATTAGGAGGATGAACAGATGAAGCAGTCTCTGATAATTCCTTCTTGGTGGCCGCCGCCACCACCATAGCATCAACAGGCACTCCTTTAGTGAGATAAGCTCTATCTTGACTGCAAGTTATAAATTTATGAGGCCTCCTGGGTACAGGCTTCGTGGTGTCTGGGGACTCGCATGCCCTTTGAGTGAGTAATTCAAGCAACTCATCAAAGGGTGGAGACACCCAAGAGGTGGAGGGTTGAGACCTAAAAGCCTTCAGGAGGACCGACTCATCATCAGTAGGGTTAAGGGATTTCTAGCCACCCCTCTGTTTAGGAATTTCTAAGATATCTGCAAGGGAGATACCATCTGAGGGGGACTGTGGGGACCCTTCTGACTCATCCAAGTCAGTATCTGAAGTGACAGACTCCTGTGGGGAGTCCAGATGCTTCCTCTTGCAAAGTCTCTTCCTAGGCACCTCTTCAGTGGGAGCTTCTGGAGAGGTCTTGGAAGAACATAGTGCACCCAATGGGGCTTCCTGAGGCTCAGGATCTCTACACTTTAATGGAGCATGTGATGTAGAGGCAGACACCGGTGCTTTCAGGGAGGGAGCTTCCAGGACTGATGGAGTGGTTGTCGGCGTGGACAAAGCCCTTCTCATAGCCTCGAAGACCCCTCGGTCCCGATGAGAGGAATCCCTCAGATCCGAGGATTCAATGAAAACTGTCTGCATTGGTACGGAGAGCTCAGAGGTCGTGATCAAACTCACTCGAGCCAAAGCCACAAGAGGCAAAGTTGGCACCAAGTTGGTCCTACTATCCTCCCTGGACCAGACAGGTGAGTGTTGGCTCCAAGATCCTTAGGTTGGCACCGAAGACATCAGGGCAGTTGGGGCCAAAAAGCCTAGAGTAGGTGTCGGTCCCGAAGGTTCCACGATCATCAATTCCATGCTCTCTGACTCCGAAACTTCCATGCAGATTGGAGGAGGAACAGAAGATGTTGGGGGAACTAAAGTCAGCTCAGAAGGCCCTGGGGTTAGTGTCGATAAAAGTTTTGCCAACGCCTGTATCTGTAAAAGCTTCTTCACCACATGGTCCACATCCAAATCAGACAGTCTACTTGAGGCTCGTGAAGAATGTGATCAAATGACCAATTGTAAAAATGGGAGATTTTAATGTAGGAGATACCTGCTCCAAGGTCAGGGACTGGGTCCTAACCACAATGACAGTCGGTTATGAAGGCTGCGGAACCGATGTCAAAGCTTTACTGGAGGCTGATTTTGTAGTCGATGGACTTTTGTCGGTTCTGTAGGCTTTTTGGAATGCTTGTCAGACTTATCCAGTGACTCTTGGAAGGAGGATTTTAAAAGACCGTTATCCATGAGTTTTCTTTTCCTTTCATGCAACACTCTGGAGCTAAAGGAGTGGCATATAGCACAGCTTTCCTGCAGGTGTACTTCACCCAAACAGTAGACACATTCAGTAAGTCCATCTGTGATAGACATCTTTTGCCCACATCTTGGGGGCATTTTTTAAATTCAGACTTGGAGTTTTCCTTTTCCTAATGAGACATAGTATCAGAGCCAAATAAACTCAAGAAATATATATTCAGAAGTACAAAAATACCAACACTAATACATCACAAGCAAATATATCCACACTGAAGCAACTACTAAAGCCTTGTAAAAAAAGGGCTCTAAGAAAATTTAACTATTAGTATAAATTTAAGCTATGTTAAACTATCTGCCCTGTAAAAAATGGCTCTAATTTAAGAGATATACACACACACACAATATAAATGCTAGAAATAGGGAGAAGATAGGCCTAATAACATGGCCACTAATATCTAACTAATTTAACTATATAAGTAACTAACTATAGAAGTAACTAACTGTTATTATCTATGCTTTAAACTAACTACCCTAAATAACTAACAGGCTAAACTATTTTAAGCACTTATTTAACAGAAAAAGAAAGTATTCACTGGCCAGAGCTCGTGAATGTCTGATCAAGTTGCAGCGACAAACGAGATCTGAGGGAAGACCAGGGTGCATCATGGGATAGCGAGTTGGTCTCGAACTGGTTGACGACCTCGAGCTTTTACAGTTGGCCGAGTCGGAGCCGAGGATCTGCTCCGAACCCATCAGTAAGAATGAATGGCAAGATAGAACAACTTCACATCTGTTGTTTTTAGAACATGTGCAGGCAGAGTTCTCTGTTAGATGTTCTCTTAGTTTCTATTTAAAGAGCCGTGTTTTGTTCTTTGCCTCGATTTCTGCTGGTACAATATGTGATTCCAGGTAGAGGTCCTAGATTGGAAAATGCTCTCTCTCTAATTGTAAATCTTGGTATGATGAAAGTTAGGGACTCAGCAAAAGATTCTCTGAGGTTATTTGTTTGCTTTTATTAATCAGTTCATGATTTAGTGGGGGCCATTTGCCAAGTTTGATAAGTTTAAGTAGTTGTATCCCAAACAAGTGTTGTATGGTTATATATTGGTACCTGGTTGAAATGGTCTTCCAGGATACAATGATGGGTATTGGTGTTAACCAACAAGGTAAAATGACATATTCTGTTTATTGCTGTCTGGAGTGTGTGGGTGCTGTTGACTGAATGGAAAGATATTAAGATCAGTCTGTCTGTATGTTGAAGAAGCATATATTCATTACTTAAGTTTGATTTAAATGTATGTATATTTCATATGAGTGGTTTTGCGTTGCTTTTGTTTAAGTACATTTTCTTGCTCTTTTCTCTACTTATGAACTAAACACTGATACATATGAGTTTAAATAAATCCACACATATGAGATTACCATTGTGCATATTTAACAACTTTTCGTTGTTAATCTTACTATGGTAATAATACAATACTGCATGTACACCATGTGGCTAATGCAGACCAAACTATCCAGGTATTTGCAGCAGGAAATCAGATGCAACTAGTTATAACAAACACATTATGTGGTTAATAATGACAAATAACATTTTCTTGACTACAGAAGGAAACCAGTAACAGCTGCTGATAACGGCTATGAGCTGGTTTCAATCACAAAACACATTGTCAGGAATATCTCCTTAACCTATGCTCTAGCAGGCAGATTATTTTGATCTGTGAGGAACATAAGCAAAAGTGATCATTTATTACATGTAATGTAGAGAAATCCAGGTATCTGACATTATCTTTATTACAAATTCTACCTTAGAAACATCATACTAAAGATAATTATCTTAAGGTATTTGTGATTTTACTTTTCTTTCTAGTATTAAGCATTGAGAAAGGGTCTGCATGCTAAATGATACAATATGTTATAAAAATATCAAGGGGAAAAAAGAATGCTTGCTTTAGAATTTCATGATAGGGATTATTTTTCTGAAACTCCATTAGTATTTAAACATTTATAGTTGTATAGAAAAATATGGCATGCAGCTAGTATAATTAAAAAAAGGCATTTTGTATTTTGTAAAGCTGTGATCTCTGTTTACTGTTTCATATTACTTATACAGAGTGATACAGTTTTAATATTGATTTATTCACTTTATAGCTATGGGCCAGATTCCTTAAAGTTTATAGATTTTGTCGCATTATGTCAATGTCAGTGCTTAATCTGCGGATAATGTTTTAATATGTAAATGTACCACAATAAACTCAGAATAGCTCAGTGGACAAGGGAGTATAATTGGCAGCAATGGCACACCAAGCAAACCTACAAGTAATCCGGAAGTAATGAGAAATTATTGACAAAGCGCATTGTACATTAACAAGGGATAATTGGCTAAGCTTAAAATGGCTCGCAAGGGCAGTTAGCTTAGTACTAATTTATGAACCTATGAACCTATGAACAAAGTTATGGAAAGATTATCACAATTCAAGCATCCTGATAGTTTTACATAATCTGTCCAGTAAGGTTAAGGACAATGACAGAATATAACTGACTCTGTTATTAAAACAAACATGCCAAACTATCCCAATGTAAGCTGCATGGTATTCGTAATACATATTTTCAGAAATTTGTCAAGAAACATTACAGACTGCTATGGATATTTCCATAATTCATTTACTAACAAAATATATTTGCCTTAAAACCCCCATGCTGTTTGTAATACATATATTTAGCAATCTGTGCAGTAAGCTCAGAGACAACTGCGGATACCTCCGTATATTATGCATTGATAAAATATGCCTGCCAGCACTAATAGATTCCGATGAATCCATAACATTTTTAATAAAAAAATAAAAGTGAAGGGGAATCACAGTCACATCACCACAGCTAACGTTAAGTAACAATGGGTTTATGACTTGTATGGAAACACAAGTAATGCACATACCCAAGGAAAGTGTGAGATAGAAAAGAAGATGTAGAGTATGAGTGAAGAAGAGTGTGCACAAGAGGGATGTTTGAAGACCTGAAGCAAAATCAAAGGGGCATGAGCAATATTTTTTTGGGTGGTGGTAATAGGCCCCCCCTTTTTTTAAGAAAAGTGAAAGAGAAGGGGAAGGACATTACAGCAAGTATACCCATACAACAGCTATCTCAACATATGACAGGCAAAGGTTGGAAAGAAAACAGTAAGGACAGGTAAGTTACACAGATAGCACACTGCATAACACAGGCAATGGAAAGTTGTCAAACAGTGTGGGGAAGCATACCAGCCATGGTCAAGTGCAGAAAAGTTACAACACATTGTAAATTATGGGGCCATCTCAAAGTGTGTGAGCAATGGCGGATGTGTATTGGAGGGTAATAAATAAGGATTACAGTATAAATTGGATAAATAAATGCATATCCAAGTAGTCTGTCAGCAGTGCAAGTGTAAGCCAAGCAATGTCACAGATGAGCAAATGTAGGTCTAACAATGCTAGATAAATCTAGCAGAGGACAGAACAGAACTAAACTTACGACCATGTATATGAAAGGCAAACAACCAAGCAAAGTGCCAAACAGAAGTACTTCAGAAAGGCAGCAAAAGGCCAGCTAAATACACATTTAGGTGTACACAACCCAAATGAACATATAATGGACTGCATATATGTCAAAGGCAACCCACAGGTGTAGGTATATATGTATGGCTATCAGTGGTCTAAATGGAACATGCATGAAATCAAGGTCAATACACATACACACCAATGACATATAAGAATCTTTACAAAAATAGAACACTACAACTTCAAATATATCAGGTTGTGCAGATGGATTTCAACAATGTACAGTCATTAAGACACAAGTATAATGAGAAAAAAGATGCATTGCAAGCAGTAGCCAGTGACTTTTGTGCAAATGTCCTGGATCATAAAATGGCCATACATTTGGCACATGTTCACTGTGTCAGCAAAATAATACATGGCAATGGTCAATAACTGCAACAAAGGCAAACATATATGCAAAATATAATATGGATATATGAAGGTACAAGGGAGGTGGACAACTTGGGCCCACATCAGGAAAAAACAGAACATGGTAAATTGACACACTGCAAATGCATGTGGACAGCATACAGGGTGCTGTAGAAGCCAACCCAAAATACATTTAAGCAAATGGAAAATGTGTGTCACATAGGCAGAATGATTTCTGATATCCACAGAAATGGTTATGTATAAAACACACATACACAGTAATGTGCAATCATGTAACATCATAGGTAAGCAAGTTAGAATTTCAAGCACATATACATATACTGTCATGCAAACGTGTATGTCACCTACCCTGCTCATTACTGTGCAGAGCACACTCCTGTGAGCAACAGCACAGCACATCAGCAGTAAGTCAGTGAATGTTTACATGTTAAATGTACAATTGTCTTTCAGTATGGATCAAACTTTGTTAATATGTACAACTGTTTGCAGAAGGTGTGAACTTATGTGAATAAATAATGGCTGTAGAATTTTAACATACAGCAAACACTGTGTAATGTACTATTACAAATAAATGATCTGTACCACTGTGTATACATTGTTACATTGCTGTTTTATACAGTTAGAATGTGAGGACTGCACATAGCTATGATATACCTGTATATGATCCCACATGGCATCAGTATTGCCAATGCTTGGTACACAACATGACATCATGCCAGCTGGACATCATGATAACTGTCATCCAAAACTCAAGGGAAATGACATATCCTTCTGTTGCACAGACATGGTATGGCAATACACAATTCCAAACCGTACCAAAGTGTTAGTGTTAGACTATGGGCAGCATATGTTGTCTGTCATTTGCCTCAGTAAAACATATGTTTACAGGCTAATTCTTGAAGCATAAGCTGCGGTTGACTGCCACAATGCATGGACAGCTGAATGTGGGAGGAAAGTGTAATGTGTTAATGTGTGTCCTGCACACATTGAAACCTAATTAAATGACACACGACAATAACACATAAGCATGTCAGCTACATGGTATGCATGCACAAGAGTGCATATACAGTCCAATCAATTATGTGGCAATCAACATGTTGGCAGAACAACACAACTGGAGCACACTGACAATACTTATGGACAGAAGGAATCTGGCTGATGACACTGAGACTCATGAATGGAATCTGGCTGATGACACTGAGACTCATGAATGACCTCACAGGTTATCTTCCTTAATGAATCATGCATAGCTCATGCCACATCCTGGTCGAATGTCCCCATCATGTTCCTCATCTGTGTTCAGAACATATCAGTCATAAACCTCCAGATCTTCTCCCGATAATCATCTCTGTTCCTGTCCTGACATCATCTCCACCAGGG
>NC_056733.1:1613424847-1613609847 GCF_019279795.1 Protopterus annectens | reverse complement strand
ATGTAATAAAGCATTGTTTTGGTATAAATAGAGATGAAAAAGTTTATATGTGTAAATGGATTCATTGTTTTGATCAGTATGTACAAAAGTACAAAAGTCAAGTTGAATGTCTTAGCTGTGGAGACAGACATTCTTGTTTTTGTTTAACATGTCATAAAACTGTGTTACAGCAATTGTTAATAAAGACTATGCAGGAGAAGTCCAAATTGTCAGATGAAGTCAAAAGTCATTTTGTAATACCAGTTTTTACTTTTCATGGAGAATTCCAGTCATTTTTAGATCATGTTAAAAGCTTACAAGTTGTAAAGTCAGCTGAAATGTTTCAGACCTACTGATCGCAGTGGGATGTTCATAACAAGGATAAGGAATTATCAGACAAACAAATGGATGATAATGGATGATAAGTTGACAGAGCTTAATGAAAAACACATGCAAAGGTTAACAAAACATGACACAAAGATTTAAAAGTATATGAAAAATGTTTTAGACATTTTGACTAGGGCTGATGTTGCTATAGATACTGCTATGGATTCACAGGATAATTTGCATGGGGACACTGACACATAAGCTCTTGCACATGATTTACTGGATGCACAATAGAAGCTTTTGAATGTCATGGCAAAAGAAGCAGAATTGCACATTAAGATATGGAAATTACAGAAACAGGTACAGGAATACACAGTTGCAAATGAAGATTTACAGACACTTGTGTCAGAACATGTTAGTTCAGATACAGTGTATGCATGACAGGCTCTTTAACAGTGGGTACCAGTGCTGTCTTGGCCAGTCCGGAGCTATCAGAATCACTTTTGGCTGCTCTGTACTGATCTTCAGTAAAACCTTGGTCATTAATGGGAGTGGTGGAAATGCATACACTGTAGCTGAACTAACATGTTCTGACACTGACACATAAGCTCTTGCACATGATTTACTGGATGCACAATAGAAACTTTTGAATGTCATGGCAAAAGAAGCAGAATTGCACATTAAGATATGGAAATTACAGAAACAGGTACAGGAATACACAGTTGCAAATGAAGATTTACAGACACTTGTGTCAGAACATGTTAGTTCAGATATAATTAACATTCCGAATGTGCAGGTAGTGGCAGGTTCTCCAGATGATTTCTACCAGCAGTCTCTTTTGTTACAAACCATTCCTCATTGGAATGAGAAGTAATGGATTTTTTACAATATGTTGGCATTTGAAGACTGGCCTTCATATACAGTTGTCAATGCATGGAATGATTCAGTGCAAAGATTTTTTTGGTATTTATTCCAAAGTGTTATAAGACTTTCATTGTTTCTAATAAATGCAGGCCTGATTCTAACTTAAACAGAATGAGAGCTATACTCTTGGCATATTCTCAGGGTCAAACTTTGACTATGAAGTTGTTAGAGTATTTTAATATCACAGTTTCTGGCAGAATGCTAGAACAGGCAGAGCATTTTCAATTGGCTTTTCAAATAATTTACAGAATAGATGACAGGGAAATGACTGACCCAGAAATGCAAACAATGGCTAATGCATGTGTTTTTGGAACAAGTAAAAGGAGTACCAAGTGACATTAAGTGTATTCATGAGGAAATTGCTGACACATTAGAGCAATGTGTTCATAAGGTAAAGAGAGGGAGAGTAATGAGTAACAATGGAGATATTTGTAGGCATAACATTTTTTCTCTTGGTACTGATGAAGCTGGGTTTGAAATAGGTGCAGTAGGATTGGGCTGAGGTAGAGAAAGGTGGGGGGATGAGAACAGGGACATACTGAGAGCAACATCGGCCCCCCTGGCTATGTGAAACCCTGATGATGGACACATTGCATGTTTTTTTTTCCGTAGAAACCTGGGACATATCAACCAGGACTATGTTTACTAAAGAAAATATAAAAATAGGCAGACAGAGAAAGGAGTATTTGCAAGGGACTTAGAAGAAAAAGAAGTCAGGAATGAAAAGCAAAAGCAAAAGTTGCAGGATGAGGACATAGAGGATTAAACGTTTTATAATAAGGCAAGAGGGAATACCAAATTGCAGTGATATGATGGTGAAAACAATGTATATCCAAAAGGAGCTAGGGAAGATCCTTTCTGTCACTCAGAATGTGAAAGGCAGCAGGCTATATGTCAGGAATTGCTTCATCCTGCTTAAGCAGTAGATGAGGATGATGATTTCCAGGAACAAGAACACAATATTTGTGTTGTCAAAGAAGTTTCCAGGCATCTGGATAATGATACTGAGTCACAACAGGGGTTTGCCCCCCCTACTCATATAGTTCAGTTAGTATTTTTTAAATGAGGAAATGATGGTAGACCTCTAACTGAAATCTAGGTGGAGAGGTTGCCATGGAAAAATGTCTTAATAGACACAGGACCAGCAGTTTCTGTTACAAACAGAAGGCTTAAGCTGGATCCGAGAAAGAAAACTTTGATCTCAGGATTTAATGGTAGTGAATATGTTATAGTGGGCAGTGAGCCTGTAGAAATTAAATTTACTTAGGATAAAAATCTGGTAATGGGAACATTTTTGATGTATCCTAGTTGCGGAATGACCATAATTGGAATGGATATTTTAAACAGGCTAGGGATAGTAATTGATTTTTTCTGACTGTTTTTTGTGGAAAACAAGAAATGAAAGTGAACTGTGTGTTAACCATAAGTGCATGACAATACAATGTAGCCAAGTAGAGAGCAAGGGAAACATGGAGGTGCCCCTGACAGACACCATAGAGAAAGAATTTCAGACCTTATGGGCAGAAATAAAAGTAGACTGTGGAAAGTTAGAAATTTCTGATTGCAATGGGAGGTGCAAGGGATTACATTCCTCCCTTCAAAAAACAGTATCCGATTCCAGCTGAGGCAGGAGATGACATGAGGAAATGCATTTGAGACTAGGAAGAGTCAGGTATAATTCAGAAGGGACATAGTCCAACAAACTCACTTATTTGGCTAGTTAAAAAGAGGGATGGCATTACTGTTTGGTAATAGACCTCCATAAGGTTAATCAGTACACACAAGTGACAGTTGAAAGCACATTTGATACCAGGAGTTCCAGAAATAGCAGCACGCGTAAAACCACAAAGTAATTGGTTTACAGTAATAGATTTAGCAAATGGATGTTTTGCAGTACCACTTCAGAAAAGGAATGGCAAAGGTTTGCTTTTACCTTTGAAAATCAACAGTATGTCATGACTAGATTACCTCAGGGTTTTCAAAACAGTCAGAATCCATAAAGTGACATTTAAGTTGAATACAATTATTATCTCAAAAAGGCTAAAAAGACATGGAACAGTGACTCAAGTGATTGGTTATATGAGTTATTTTTGGAATGGTGGAAAACCATTATCACAGTTTTAATTGCTATAGTAGCCATTATTTTGTTGATCATAATAACGTGCATGTGTGTTAAACTTTGTGTTAAAAAGACTGTTAGTCAAGTATCTATTGTATCTAATGTAGGTGGTAAAGAAAGTAACATAACCAATGGAAACATGATGTTTCTGTAAAATTCAAAGTTTGATTTAAATTTTGATTGATTTTTTTTGGTTTTCAAAATAAAAAGGGGGGATTGATAGAATAATATAAAATTTAACTGGTTTCCCTCATAGTAATAACATGTATTTGATAGAAAATATATATATAATTTGACAGAACTGTTTTTCTTTCATAGTAACAGATGTTTGGTAAAACTGCTTTCTATCATAGTAACAGTGTGATATTTTTGGAAATAGCATGTAACACAGCATCTGCAAGTACAGGAAAGAAATATGCAATAAATAAGTATGATTAGCTTAACAGAATCTGCGTGTGTGGAACAAAAAGTATAATACATCTGAGTGTTTTTGTGACAAATGGCATTGACAATAGAGGCTTGTTGAAATATCATAAACAGTTGAATATGTACAGATATTCAAGTGAATAAACCTGCTAAAGGGAAATGGCTAACACAGCAGAAAAAGTTACACACTATCCTATCAATGAAAGAACATTTTGGCCTGCTAAGGAACTGATGTTCTTTGAATGAGATTAGGACACAGACAAAGAATGCTTCAATACAGGAAAAGAATGTTTCATCAAGGATGAAGTTTGATACTAGATAAAAGTGACTATAAAAGACTGGTGGACATTTTGTAATCTGAGTCACCTGAGGAAATGTACTGTATCTGAGAATAATCATTGTTATAAAGAAAATGCAAACATCTCAATAGTAGTGCTTAGTTGGCTTGTTTCAATAAACCTTTCAATAAATACAAATATACAGTTGTAAAGTATCTTAGTCTGTGTAACCTAATTTAACAGTAAAGTATTGTAGAGATTCTTTTAACAGAACCATACAAGTTGCTGTACATGAGGGACACAGTAAGGTATGTGTGAGGAACATGTTACTGCTTGGCAAAGTGTACATCACTAAGCAAATGTATACATCTTTCCTGCTCTGCATTTTAACTATATATCTGCCAATCCCACTGCCACAAAAGATAAGGATGATGTTCTTGAACCGAATGCAATAATTAATGATAAAACAGAACTTGATGGCATTTTTAAAAATAATACAATATTAACAAAAACATTAACAGTCTGTAGCAAGCTTTACTAACCCTGCATTTAAAGAGATGGTGTTAACAGACCATTATGGATTATGAATGTATTCATAGGAATTTGACAAATAACCAAGTTATTCACAACCATGTAGAAAATAAAAGTTAATATCAGTAAGTGGAATATGCATCTTTAAAGAAATTCTATGTGTGAAATAAACCAAGATAACAACAGAGCTCTCAATCTTCCATATACAAATGAGAAATACTAGCCCTCATAATGTAGAACAAATGGACAAATGTGAACACATACTAATAGCTTACTGGCAACTTCAACAACAAAGGTCATAGGCTGGTTAAAATATGTTGGTTTTACTTGTAAATAAAATCTTTTAATGAATTAATGATTAATTTCTATTTACCATAGATATCAGTTAAAAAATTCTTACACTGAATGTGTGACACACCCTTTCAATGTGGGACTTCAAGGAACGTGAATCTTTTGAGACCCTAAATGAGGCGTGTTCCTCATAATGAGATATACTTGAGAGGTAACAACTTCAGATATGTTTCCCATATGTGAATTTGAACCCACAGCATGCCAAAATGTAGGCATGTTGGCTGGTCTTCTTACAGGCAGAGCTAAAAGCCAGCACATTCTTTTTTTAACAAACAAGTACCACTTTTCTAAGTTTGTAGTTAATGAGCTTATATTACTATGGATTATGGGCATATTTGTAGCAATTCAATGACTAACTCAGCTATTCTTAACCACATGCAATTTAGTGGAATATGTTTCTGAAGAAATGCTGTGGGTGAAGTAAATCAGGAGATCAATTTCATATATGTTTCGCCTTTCTGGATTGGCACCCACAGAGCACCAAAATGCAGGTATCCTGGCTGGTTTCCTTACAGGCTGATCTAACAGACAGCAGGTGATTTAGCTTAACAAACAGATACTGCTCTTGTTTGTTTGAATTTCTCTGGAGAATGGATAAATACAGAAACTGTAAACACTTATTGGACATCTTACGGTAAAGAAATAACAGCTATCAACACTTAGGATCATAGGAAGTTACTAGGCTATTGGTCCTGAGGGCCTTATAGGCTTACCCAAGAGTTTAGCCCATGCATATAGGATCATAGGAAGTTACTAGGCTGTTGGCCCTGAGGCCCTTATAAGTTTAGCCAAGAGTTTAGCCCATGCACATAGGATCATACTTAACTGAAAACATGTGTATGCAGTTGGACAGGCATTCCTTTTGAATTAAATAAACATGACTATATTAAGAATGTTTATTTTATTAAGAGTCATGAATTAAAGAAGTTATGTACGATGTTTTATTCAGACATATAATGCTGTAGTAAGTGACACTGTGGTACTATAGCAAAAAACTATGAAATGGTCAGTCATCAGCGGCCTAGGTGCCATTGGTGTCAGTGATGCAGGAGGACAATAGATGTGTGAAATGATGTCATTATATGTTGTAAAACATATTTACATCTACAAAGTTCATAATGATGTATATCATAAACATTACTAAAAACTAACGGCATGGGAATCAAATCCGCACTTATAATGACAACAGTTACCACGTCTGCTTAATTATTCCCATGAGCTAATCTGATATGTATGGGACACAGATGTATCTTTAATTTCCATAGGAATGCTTAGGTATATGTAGGATAATCACACTTACTGTATGGCTCCACAGGCTATTTCCAAATCTCAGTGACCCTCTAATGAAGTTCATCCAAGTCAGGTCATCATAGCAGTAGTGAACCTGCACTCCAGTGTGGTAGATCCCTGTATGTCTTTGGTGCTCCCTCACAATCCAGTTCCAGATGTTTATCATAGTGCAGTTCCTTGGGCTGGCTCTCATCAAATGCTCCACTCCAGTGTATACAGTCAGCATCTTGGATGTCTCTTCCTTGGTCCAATTGGTTAGATAGACACATCTCAGCCTCCTGAAATGCAAAAACATAAAAATGCTTACTGAGATCCCACTTAGTTCACAGTTAGCAATGGTGTGATCTGCAACTATATCAAAAACAATGAGCATCAAGGTCACACAGAGCAACTAATCAGTTAAAAAAAAAAAACTAAAAGAAAAATCTAGTCAATCTAGATTTTTCATTATGTGATACCTTGAAACCTCTTGCATTAGAGGCAACACAGGGCATATGCAAATGACCCTTTAAGAACATCAGGTTTTTCAGCTGTATTGCAATTCTGAATGTCCATAACTTTTTCTTTTTAAGTCTGTTATGGACAAATTCAGACCAATAAAGCCAAACCCCACTAGCTGTGGATATGCATGTTTTGACCTTATTATGACCTCATCAGCACAGCATAAGTGGAATGTTTGGCTAACATTTGGAAACATAGGGTTACCGTATACAACTGATGTCCATTGTAATAGACTTAAATTATTATTATATTTCCAGTGATTGAAACTCTGGTGTGCATTGTAAATAGATATTTAGTATTTTCATGTTTTTTTTATTATTTATTATTAAATATATTTAAACATTTCATTGTGGCTGGTCTTTTAGAGGTTGTCTTAACATTTGAGTGCAATTACATCTATTTGGTGACACTGTGACTGCTCTTGAAATCCTTGCTATTTGGTCAGCATTACCAATTATATTAGTATTAATTTCACTAAGCATAATTGAGTACCCTTGTAAGAGCCTTAGAGCAGCTGGCTTTGGAGTATCCTGTGGCAGCATCTGGGCAGAGTGGCATACAAGTTTCTGTGCCAGCCTTTTCCAGATGTGTGTGTGTGTGTGTGTGTGTGTGTGTGTGTGTGTGTGTGTGTGTGTGTGTGTGTGTGTGTGTGTGTGTGTGTGTGTGTGTGTGTGTGTGTGTGTGTGTGTGTGTGTGTGTGTGTGTGAAAATCAAACCTCAAAGAGTGTGTGTGTCAGCCACTTGGAGCAGGTTATCCTGGTTGTTGGTCTGAGCTCTGACTAAGGCTGAAATCATTTTCACTTTAGTCAGGGTGGCATGCACCAGTCATTTGACTTCTTACACCTTGGCCAACTGGTTCTTTGTCAGCTTGCCACAATCCTTTGCTGACATCTTTGCCTGCTTTCCCTGCCTAAACTAAACTAACA
Organism: Protopterus annectens; assembly: GCF_019279795.1. Classification (NCBI taxonomy): domain Eukaryota; kingdom Metazoa; phylum Chordata; order Ceratodontiformes; family Protopteridae; genus Protopterus; species Protopterus annectens. Next base: position 1,613,602,195 of record NC_056733.1, on the reverse strand, counting down.
AAAACTAAATAAGACTATTGTGAAAATGAAACTCTGCATGTTTACCTTGCGGATGGTGGTTTCACAGCGAGAATGGTGGAGGACTTGGTTTGGGGCACTCGGCTGAGGACTCAGCTCAATAGCTGTGCCAGTGGGGAGTCTTATTGGGGGCCTGGAGAGAGAGAGAGAGAGAGAGAGAGAGAGAGAGAGAGAGAGGGAAACCCATAACCCAGACTGAGTGGGTTTCCTGTGTGCTGTTAAGGGAAATTTTGCTTGGTGCAGAGAGCTGCATCTGGAAACACTGTGTGTATTTATCTTTGTTCCAAGTGAACATCCCTCAGTCATGTCAATGGTGAGAATTCAGGCTCCTTAATTACTGGTCCAGAGGAGGGACGTCACATATTGGTGGTAGTGGTGGAATATTAATTGAACTTCTGTAGCCTGTAGGCAGTTGTCAATAAAGGTGTGTGTACTTCCAGCAGATCTTGTCTGACACAATCCATCCGCCTCTTTGTTGAGTACCCTCATTTCCTCTTGCCTTTTTCCTGTCTGTCCCAAATCTTCTTCACCAGATTGTCTTCCGCTTTTCTGCACATGTGCTCAAACCACCATCATCTGTTCTCTTTGATCTTTTTTGCAACTGACAAACTTTGGCTTCTGCTCTTATGTCCTCATTTCTTTGTCTATCCCACAGTGTGCATCCTACCACCCATTTCAGGCTCTTCAAACCTATTTCACTGTCTTCCCTTTTCTTTCAATTCTCATCTTGTTCTGAATTCCCCATTACCACTGTCTTATCTGTACCCAGTTTAATCCCATGTGCCTTCTGTTTTGCATTCCATTCCTCTATCCTTTGCTGAAGTTCTTGCTCAAAGTCTGCCCGTAATGCCACATTGCCTGCATACAGCAACTTTGTTGATCTCTCTCCTTTGACCTGTTTGATAAAGTCATCCATCACTAGTATGAACAGCAATGGACTCAGAGCTGAACCCTGATGGCTACCCACTCCCACTAGGAACCCGTCTGTGAGACCAAACACTGCTCATACTTGAGTCATTAGGTCCTTGTACATTGCCTGCATTAATTCTACCAATGTTTCTGGGACTTTGAACTGCCTCAGGACTGCTCAAATCAGCTTTCTTGGGACCTCGTTGTATGTCTTCGCCAAGTCTAGGAATGCCCAAATGAACTCTTTTCTCATCTCTAGCTTCTTCTCAACTATCTGTCTCACTGAAAACATTGGGTCAGTTGTGCTGCATCCTGATCTGCAGTCAAACTGCTCATTTCCCACCTTACTTTCTACTATTATGTGTATCTGTTTATCAGTCACCCTCTCCAAAACTTTAATGCAATGTGACAGGAATTTGTTACCTCTGTACTGCCCACAGTTGTGGATGTGCCCTTTATTCTTGTACACTGGCACAAGTATACTTATTCTCCAGTCATCTGGGATACTCCTTTTTTCCACACTGCTGTGACTACCCACAGGAGCCATTTCTCCCGCATATCAAACAACATCTTTAACATATCTTCTGTGACCTCATCTGAGCCTGCTGCTTTCCCCGATTTCATTTTCCTTAGTGCTGTTCTTACTTCTTCTGTCGTCGGCTGCTCTTCTTCTCTCATTGTAGGCTGTATCTGTGGCAGTACAGCTTCTGTGTGGTTTTCTTCATTTAGAAGCTGCTGGAAGTGCTGCATCCATCTGCCTTTGATGTCCTGTGGACTGGTGAGCAGACTGTTGCTGGCATCCCTTATGAAGGGTATCTGATTACCTTCTTTATCTTTCTGTCTTTGCCTAGTAACCTGATATAGTTTAATTGAGCTATATGCTGGGTTACTTTCTAGAAGTTGGTAGAGTGCCTCTGATGCCCTGTTTGCTATTTCAACTCCTTCTTTAGCCTCCTTCATAGCTAACCAATATTCATTCCTAGCCTAGTCCATCTTTTCTATCTTCCACTTTTTCCTGGACTCCTTCTTTCCTTTGATGACTGCCTGCAGTTCTGCATTTTACCACCAGGTTTCCTTATGTACCTTATTTCCATACCTGGCTCGGCCGCATATCTGTTCTGTAATCCTTTTGAGCTGCTGCCATTCTTCTTCAACTCCACCTATTTCCTCGTCTTCTTAGGGTGCTAGAGCCCTGAGTAATTCCTTGAACTGTTGTGCTTTCTCTCCAGTCAACTTCTAGGTATTCAGCCTGGTCTCTGTTGACCTTAGAGTCTTTTCTGACCACTGCTTGCAGCTGATTGTGGCAAACAGTGATTTATGTCATGGGCTGACTGTTTCACTGGGGATGACTTTGCAGTCACTGATTCTACCTCTTTCCTTACTAGGAGGAGCATACCTCTTAACTGTCCAGATTTTTAGCTCATATTTTTGGTCTGTTCCTCATTAAATTTGAGTTTTTCTGGCAAATCACACTGTGATGATCTGAAGATCAAAGTCATTATATAATCACATACATTTGAGTTTCAGACCTCCTTCAGAAAATGCATGTTAAAGCAAACCCTGTTACTCTAGCAACCTTCTAAGTTTCTAAGAGCAATATTTAAAAATGTCCCTTATTTTGGGCCTCCCCCCATTTTGTCAGGCTTTGCCCAGATTTCTTGCACTAAGAGGTTGAGTGGTATGATGAAGAGGTTTACCTGAGATGCATGTTGGCCACTCTTGTATGTGATTTTGTGACTGCCTGTGGTGGCTATTATTAAGCCATCAGAAGTCTAGAATTGTCTTTTCTTCTTTATTCATGTTGTCCAACCCAGTGTTGTCCTGTCTGTCCCAATATGTGCATTCAGGTCACCCATTATCAACACTAATTTCTGTTGCCCTGCTGCTACAAAGCTGATTTAGAAGTTTTGAGTGGGAAATTGCAGCAAATTCCATAGATAAGTCTAGAAATAATGCTGAGATACGTTTGCCAGAATCTCTTGCATTATTTACAGTTACCATGAATGAAAGCAAGGTACCAGTTGTACTAGAGGGTGGGGAAAGGCCACACTAAGATGGTGTTAAATATTGGTTTTGTAGTTGATATGTAAGGACTTGCTTGTTGATACATTTTTCTAGTATTCTAGAAAGGGAAGAGAGGATAGAAATTGGATGATAGTACGATACTTCATTGGAATTTTCTCCTTTATGAAGAGGGAGCATGTTTTTTTCCAAAGTATTCATACATATGATTCTGTAATGTATCTGTTGATTATTATACTGGTTATATATGCTATGGTGTCTGCAGAAAGCTTAAGATATTCTGAGGGAAGACTGTCTGCTGAGGTAGAGCGGGTTTTTTCTAGAAGTTTTTTTACATCGATGGTTGGAATAGTTTGAGCAATTTATGGCTGTGACTCTACATGGCTGAAATGTAGGATACAATGGATTAGTAGTATTTTGTGAGGTCAATATAGCTGCTTTATTAATTGAGGATATTGATAGGAAAGACAAGGATATTTGACTGGAAAAATTAACTTGGCTATGCTATCAATAAAATAATTATTAAATATGGTGGCAATTTCAAACAAAGATTTGTCTTGGATATGGGATTTTTTTATTCCTGGACTGAGCAGTGAGTTTACTGATGACCAAAAGATTGGGGGGGGGGAGAGGGTTGTGGTAGTTTTGTAGTTGTGTATCAAAGTGTTTTTTTGTTTTTCTGTACTTGTTTTTTGACCCAATTGCAAAGATGCCTAAAGGTGTGCAGTTGAGAATTGGTTTTGAATTTAACCATTCTCTCCATGCTTTGTCACAGTTATTCATAAGTTGCTTGCTCTCTTTCTCTAGACAACCATAGAGCATGGTTATATTTGACTCTTTTTCCACAAAGGGGAGCTACACTGTCAATGGTATTTAGAAATGCTGAGTTAAAGTAATTTTCTGCAAATTCTAGTGGTAAGGTTTTTAGGGTTGACCAATTCATGAATTTTAGCATGATAATGTATGAGAACTGGCTGAAATTTGTTAAGTTGTGGGTCATTCTGTAATGATGTTCCTTGGATATCTGGGCAATCATACTTTGCTTACAGGCTGAAAGGTGGTCACCCATTTGAAGGAATATACTGGGGTCTGCTACTAGAATCCAACCAAGAATGGAGCCATATTTGGTATTTTTATCATATATGCTTGAGGCAGTGATGAGTTGAGAAAAGACAAAGAGGTTTGTACTGTTTAGAGTTTCAAAGGTAATCTTCTTCTTCTTTTCCCAGTCAGGGGTTGCCACAGTGGATCACCTGTCTGCTCATGATTGGCAGCGGAGTTTTATGGTGTTGAGTTGATAGCCCGGCACCCAACCTTCCACAGAAGGCACACACGCACGCATTCATGCCTAGGGCGAATTTAGAGTGTCCATTCCACCTACAGCATGTCTTTGGGATGTGGGAGGAAACCAAAGCACCCGGATGAAACCCATGTGACTACAGGGAGGACATGGAGACTCCGCACAGAAGGCACCCCAGCCAAGGATTAAACCGGAGAACCTCTTGCTGTGAGGCGACGATGCTAACCACTGCACCACCGTTGAATATCCAGTGTATGATATATTCGACTATAGGTATATTTTTACCTGGGGGATGTACAATACTGATATACAAAGACTTTTGTGTTATTCATTTTTAAGAAGGTGATTAATAGTACTGCATTTTCAAATTTTGGTAAGAGATCTGAGTAAGATGTGAGATTGTAGCATTTAGGGAAAATATTGCAATTCCACCTGCTTCCTTTTGTGTAATCTTTCTGCCATAATTACATTATATCCTGGGGGTAGAAATTCTGAGTCATTTATGTTGAGTTTGAGACAAGTTTCTATAGCAGCCATCTGGGTTATGTTGAGATATCTAGGCATGGCATTCTGAAATATTGTTACATACACTGAAAAAGTTTAATGTGACTAAATGTAACTTCTTTGAAAGGGATTTAGAAGTAGGTGGAGGACTGGGACCAGGGCTGGGGTGGATGCCTCCACCCTGGGGGTTATTGAAAAAGGGATGTAGTAAAATATATTTCTTACAGCATTTTTCTGGGAAAAAATTAGAAAATGTACTGTATTTTTGGATGGAAGTATAGATATATTTCTTACAGCATTTTTCTGGGAAAAAAAATAGAAAATTTACTGTATTTTTGGATGGGAGTATAGAATTTTTAGTTTGCTGCAGTTAGATGGTGGTAAATAGATTGGGAGAAATATCAGAGTAACTTTTATGTTGTTTCTGGATAGTAGGACTTGTGATAGTACTTTGTGAGTGTTCATGCAAATTGCATGTAGAGAAGTCTTGTTGTAAAGTGGAGAGAGATAGTTTTAAGGGTAGAAAGGAGGGTAAATAATGTGAATACACATTCCATAGTGTTTACAGAGATGAACAGGAAGTAATGGTAGTGGAGACAGTATGAGAAAATGAATAGAAGGGAGGGTTTAGTGTTGTGGAATTTCTTTAGGGTATGCTGTCTGAATATCTGTTCAAAGAGAATGCACAGAAAATCTTTAGTAAACAAATCATTCCATTTATTTTCCTTTGCAAAGGTAGTGGAAATTCAGTTCTGGCAAACACTATCAAAGACTCTAATAGCCATTTGAGTGAGCATTGCAAACCCTCAAAAGTCTGGACTTTACAGTTTGGTAGGGACAGTATCCGTAGGCTTTATCTCCCCTTCACCAGCAGAAAATGACTTAATAAATTATTCCTGGATACAGATAGCAAGCAGATATTTATGAAAGCCACAGGATCACACTACCTGATGGCAGCCCCTTCTCTATCAAAACAAATCCTGGATTTTATTGATTTATTCTGAGATTGCTAATCAAGCCACAGTATATCCGGGCATTATTGAGAATGTATCTTTAAGTTCAGTTTTAAAAAATAAGAGCTAAGCAGATCTAATTTCACTGTATAAATCATTAGCATTTACTTTTTAAATGTAGACTATGAGTTTTAACATTATTTTTAATATGGGATTTTGATAATATTTAGTTGAATTTCATAAATTAATATATATATGGAATATATTTGTAGTATGTATTTATAATGTATCATCAGTGCACAGCATTTGATATATGATTTGTTTATTGATGTGAACAGGTAACGTTATTTCCTATATTTAACAGGATAGCTGATGTACTTTGTTACTCTGATGAAGCCCTGAGGTTACAGGGTGAAAGTGCTCAGTGATTTCAGAATAAAGTTCTTCTGTTTCCAGTGTGGCCACATCTTTGTTAATTGTGTTCACTCTGTTGGACGAGTGTTCTTCAATTTTATTAGCTAATCCAACCTTTTTGCTTGTCTGAGTGGTCTGTATTGCACTTCGAGGCAGGTCACAATTTATCCCCAATAATAAGCTTTTATTCAGCATGAACTATTTATCAATATCCATAAATTCCAAGAATAAAAAGCTAGAACCATGTGAAACCTTAGCATGTGGAATGTTGTCGATACCTCATTTTCTTTCTTGTTTTTTTTTTTTGTAGAAATTCAATAGCCTCAGAGATACAGATTTACTTATAAAATGCAGTATGTTATATTCAGTGTGAAAATTAAGTTTTTATACAATATAACAGAAAAATTAGTTCCAGTAACAAAATATTTATAACTTGTTTATTCAGATTTGTTAAGGAATCATTTTCTTTCAGAACACCAGTCGCTCATATTCCTTTATTCAACATTTCAGTTTAATGGTAAAATGTATCATATTAATAAACTGACTCTAATATACTAAATATTACTACAATAAATTATTTTCAAAGCATAAAGCATGATATCACTTTCAGCAGTTCTGATTATGCAAATGCATTTCATGGCTATTTTTCATCATTAGCAGTTATCATTAGAAATTTATTTCTTATCTCATATGCAGCATACAATTTCATTATCCTACCATATCTTTTTAAGTGGGCATTTGCCTGTCAGCAGGGTTGGTATTTGAACTTTTAGCCTAGTTTTGGTATTACAAAAGTGTATATTAGCATGACACTGATGCATGCCATTCATTGCAAAGGCTGGCAGCACTGCCATATATGTATAGTACTCAGAGAGTCCATGGATGGAATAGTTACAGCTACACCACATACATGCTTATCTGCAACATGGTGTTTTACAGACCATTCAGACAATTATGATTAGGGAAAGAAATGGTAGCGCCACAAGGGAAAAAAATTCAAAGTCTGCATATAATTCTGTAAGTATTATACAGTTTTTTGGTCTGTCTGTGATCTGGCTTTGCATGGCCTTCTTATAACCCACAAAAAAGTGGAGAGGAGGTAGAACCTTCTCAAAACCATCTTTGGATAATGTCACATATTATTACATGGTCTCATACCAAAGTTTATGCAAGTACAGCAGGTTGTGCAGTGTGCGCATCCTGCATCAGTTGAACCTCATAAAACAAAAGCCAAACATGACTACATTATACATCTTAAAGAAATGAGAGAAAGTTACCTATGTATTGCAGGATTTTTGTGCCACCAGCTACTTATCCTTTTTGGGAGTCATGCTGTCTAGCAGGTCACATTAATGTGTGGGTAGGGAGTTGTTTCCTGTGGTGTATTATGCACTGAACTCAGTGGATTTCAAAAGAATAACTGCTTCACAGTCCTCACTGCACACTAATAAACAAAAAATCCAGGTAAGTGCTTTCGGCTGTAACACCAGCCTTCATCAGACAAGACAAAATGAACCACTCTTTTTTATACAAATTCCAGTAATTAATTAACAATTAATCAATTAGAATTTACATATAAATTTATATATAAAATGTAAACATATAAAACTATGTAAAAAAAAAAATATATATATATATATATATATATATATATATATATATATATATATATATATATATATATCACATGTGCATTCCTATCTATTATAAGCCCTCAATTTTAAAATGCTTGAAATAGAAATTGTGTCATTTTAAACCTGGGAGTTGTGCAGCATTTAAATAAATTTGCCACCAATACTCCCTAGTTTCTAAAATGGTTTTCCAGGGACCTCTCCTGGGACCCACTTGAATCTGTTCTAATACTACAAAACGAAATTTATGAGTGGGATTATTTTCTAAATGTCTATGAAGTGCATTAGTGTTCTTACATTTACTAATGTCATAAATATGTTCATATATACGCTGCTTGATTTTCCATTTGGTTTTGTCTATATAGTAAGCAGAATATTCTAAACAGCTAGCTGCATATATGACCCCCTTTGTATTATAATTAAAATAACCAGGGATGGTAATGCCCTTCCCTGCTAAGAATAACTCTTCACATTCTAAACTATAAGTACAATGTGTGCACATATTGCACTTTCGCATCCTACCTCGAGGCTTGATAGTTGAAGTGGAACAGGTATTGCACCAATCCTTCAAGTTACAATCCCTCTTGTATACCACATTAGGCTGTGCTCCTAGAATCTAACCTAAGTCCCTATCACCTGCTATATGTGTCCAGTTTTTACACATAAGACTAAAAATATCGTGACTATCATTAGTATATGTTGTGACAAAACTTATATTTCCATATGTATTGCCATTAGTTATGTTTAGTAAGTTAGAAGTAGATGAAACTGAATCTGAAGCATGAGTTTCCAATTGTATGGTATTATTAGTTGCATCAATTTCTGATGCTAACAAAGGCTTGTAAAATCATTTTTGTCTTTTGTCCACCACTTCACAAATTACACTATCTATAAATGTTTTGGGATAATCCCTATTCAAAAACATATTGCCTATAAAATGACATTCTTGTATGAATTCATCTACATCAATTACCATCCTGGCTGCACGCACCATTTGGCCTTTGATGACTGCTTTTTTTACATGATGTGGACGATTACTAGTAAAGTGCAAAAATTTATTGGAATAGGTATTCTTTCTAAATATGCCAGCTTTTAAACATCCTCGCACATAGTCTTTGCACAATAATACATCTAAATATGAAATCCTGCCAGTTCCAATTTCATGCGAAAATTGCAAAAACTCAGTACTGTTATTAATAAATTGCATAAAATCAGCTATAATATGCATTGGTCCATCCCAGATAAAAAATAAATCATCCAAAAATCAACAATATAGCTTGACATAAATCATATATTGAGATGGAAACAAGCATTTTTCCTCCCAGACGGTCATGAATACATTGGCATATAAAGTGTCCACTAGAGACCCCATTGCTACTCCCTTAACTTGTTTGAAATATTTGCCATCATGGAATATGTAGTTGTTAGTAAGTACAAGTTCTGATAGATGTGACAAGGTATTTACATTATGTTGACCTATAAACATTTTCTCTGTGAAAAACTCAGTAAACCAATCTAAACTTACATCTTGGGGAATACATGTAAATAGATCTTTTACATCTACAATGATGAATATTATGTCATGTACGTTAGATATTTTTACCATATTGACCTTGGACAAAATATCCCAAGAATCATGACAGATGTGTTGTAAATCAAAAATTTTTTCTTTTAGTTGTGTATCTATGTATTTTGCTATGAAATATGTTTTGGAACATCCAGCATCTACTATGAGATGTAAAGGTGGTTTATTTAAATCTTTATGTATTTTTGGAGTTCCAAAAATTGTTGGTATCTTAGGATTATCAACCTGTATATATGTATAGGCATCCCTAGTAATCTGCCCTGCATTAACATATCCTCTAAAAAATAATCTATTCTAAAAGCAGAAATTTTTATTTCATTAATCGAGGCTTCAACATATGCGTCTTCATATAACAATTGCAACATCAACATAACATTCATCACAACTAAACCTCCGCCTTTGTCAGGCTGCATAAAGTGGAAGTTGCCCCTGTTTTTCAATTCATTCAATAACTTTTTTTGTTGTGAATCCATATTAGCGTCATATAATGATGCCCTTTGCTGTAACAAATGTGTGAAATCTAAGTCACATATTTCTTCAAACCATTGTAGCGTTGGATGTAAACAGGGAATAAAAGTGCTAGGAACATGATAAGGGTTGTTACTGAATGTAGCAGTGTCTTGAAAGACCAATGCTAAGTTCATTTTCCTGGTATAAAGCTTTATTTCTGTAAGCAATTCAGTTATTTTTGCTCGCCTATTAGGTATAAAAGTCAATCCCTTATTAAAAATATCAGTGTGCTCAGGTTCCAAGTCAATTGTACTATAATTATAAATTTTAAAATCACCAGTACAGTTAGTGACTAACTGATAGGCATTATGTTGAATGTTTTCACCTACTAAGTTTAATTGTAATTCCTCCATGGATAAGACACTGTTCTCTGTTTCTTCCAAGTGAACTAAGCATTGCCCCATTCGGAAAAGTTCTGCCTCTTGTTGCGCAGCCATTCTGGCCTCCAAAGACTGGCTTCTTTTAAAGGGATGGACTGTTGGTTCCCCATTTGTGCCTCACCAATGTTGGCCCTACCATCATTGTCAGTAAAAACGCTATCACTAACTTCCCCATCTCTATGCGTTTGTCCATGTGTTGGCTTAGGATAAGCCCTTCCATTGGAATAGTCCAACTGATCTCTCTGCAATTTTCGGATCTTTCTTTCAGACACAATTTTGCTATGATTATCTATTTGTGTGAATATCTCACTATTGATTTTGACAAGCAGTATATGCTTTGTCTTGTTTTATCTGATTGTCCAAAGCTGTAATTTTATGATTTAGCTCATCCATTTTAAAGGTATTGTGTTTAATGAGAACATCCAAAAGCTTGCACCCTTGCTGATTGAACAGTTGCAGGAGCTCTTTGTGAAGTGTACTGTTCTCAATTAAACCCGTTGGATACTTTCAGTACCTTAAGCCCTTCGGCACTTGTTTCCACTTCTTTAAAATAAACATTTTCATGTATGTTTTTCTGTACTGCCATAAAATATCAAGAAAATCATCCAGTAAAGTGGCAAAAGTGGTTGATTTCCTACCCGTACCTGCAGAGGTACCATCTAGTTGATTCAGCCATTGCTGTAAATGCAAATCCGAAATTTTTATGCCTGTATATATATATATATATATATATATATATATACATATATATATATATACATATATATATATATATATATATATATATATATATATATATATATTACATGGTTTTATATGTTTACATTTTATATATTTTATATGTAAATTCTAATTGATTAATTGTTAATTAATTATACAATGGATTTTGTATAAAAAGGAGTGGTTCATTTTGTCTTGTTGTCTGATGAAAGCTGGTGTTACAGCTGAAAGAGCTTACCTGGATTTTCAATAAACTTGGATTGTGTTTTAGAGCTGTTGGCATTCTGTTTATTAGTTTGTTCATATTTAATCCTCACTGCACACCTCAAAAAGGAACCATACATTAACCTCCATGAAATTTCTACTGTCCACCATCACTTTACTGACAATACAAAAAACTTATAAGTTATGTACTCACCATAACCTGGCATCTGTGTTGTCCATTTTCATTCTTCCTCACCCAATGGGTTTGGATCTGATCCTCAGATCTAACAAGACTGCATACACAAGACATTGGATTCAGTTCTCAATCTCCTCCCTTTACCCATAATGCTCTAGTATATCCCAGCACCTCAGATTGAGTTTGCTGCCTAATCTCCCACATTACGATAAAGACAGATATACACATAAGAAGAGTCAGGGCTCAAACCTGGAACTGAATGGTGCCAATAATGTCTAACAGATACTTTTAGGAGTGACAAGGATGGGGGATCGATGGGAGGGAAGGTGAAGAAGAATGAAAATGGAAAACACAGATGCCAATTTATGGTGATCACATAACTTGTATATCTGATGTCCTTTTAATTCTTCTTCACCAATGGGATACAGTCCCCAGCTATGTAGCCCTCGGTGGGCCCTCCTGGAAGGACATGCCAGAGCACTGTCAAACCAAAAGAAGCTTTGCTTCAGCAGATAATGTCTAATTTGCAATGTGTAGCAAAAGTATGAGTGTTTGACCAAGTGGTTGCAGCACAATTATCATCAATGGAAGTCCTTGACCAAAAAGCAGAGGAAGTAGCCATAGAGTGAGTGGAGTGAGCTTGAGAGGGTCATAACAAATCTAGTGCTGTTTGAGAATAAACCAATCAAATGCAATCAGTAATCCATTTGGCTAGTATAATTTTAGATACTGCCTGATACCAGAGGGTAGGGGAAAAGGATACAAGCAGCTAATGGGACATCCTGAACTGCTTTGTCCTGTGAAGATAAACAATTTACTTTCTGTGCATGTCCAGGAAATGAAGCATGTATTCTCCCTTATTCATAAATTTTGGAAAGAAAACTGGTAATTGTATGGACTGGTTAATGTTACTTTCCATCACCGCTTTAGGAAGAAAGAAAGGTTTTGTCCATAGAGACACCCTGTCCTTATGAAAAATTATGTAAGAAGGCTTAGCTGATGGGGGCTGGAGCTCAGAAATTCTTTTTCCTGAAGTGATAGCTACTAAGAAAATCATTTATTGTATTTGTCTGCCAGTTCAAAGAGTTTCTCAGTTAATCTCTGAGGTACCACAGTAAGATCCCAAGGAGAAGAGTCTTTTATTGAGGGTCCAAGGAGAAAGACGCCCTGCATGAAGGCTGTACACAATCTGGACAAATCCAGAGCAAAGGATTTGTTTTCAGAATGGAAATTAGAAATTGTTGTCAAGTGAACCTTAACTGTAGAAAAACTAGCTCCTTCCTTAAAAAGGGTTGTTAGAAAGAGAATAATGGTCAAAGCTGGTGCTGAAAAAAAGTCAATATTCTGGTTGGAGGCCCAAACAGAAACTTCTTTCCATTTGCTTCTGTAGACTGTCTTGGTAGAAGTTAACTACTACTGGAAATGGAGAAACCATGTGGTAAGCTCGAGGGCATGGAGAATGAGGTGTTGAATTCTCAATGGATGACATAGGAGATCCTGAGTGGGCTCCAGTATCCATGGAGGATATTTCAAGTGAGACCATAGGAAGGAGAACAAAAACTGTCATGGCCAGAAGGGGACAATGAGGATGAATGAGCTCTTCACCCTGCTTGCTTTCTGTAAGAACTTTAAAATCAGAGGGAGAGGAGAGTAGGCATACAGGAGACCTGAAGGCATGTGAATCAGAATGTCTCCCGGTGACTCCCCTGAGGGGGATCAGAGAAAAGTACCTGCTACACTTGTTGGGGAGGTGAGGCAAATAGATCGCAGCAAGGCTGGACCCAGTGGCTGAAAATCATACTCGCTACTGATTGGTGGAGAGACTACTCATAAGGCATCAGAATAAATCTGCTGAGCCTGTCTGCTAGCATGGTGGTTTTCCCTGGGATAAGCGAGTGAGAGATTTTGCAAAGACAAAGCAGCCTGAAGTGATCGCCCACTCCCAAACCCTCATGGCCTTTCTGCATAGTGGGTAAGACTGGGTTTTTCCTTGTTTGTTGATGTACCAGACTACTGATATGTTGTCTGTTTGGATAGCAATAGTCCCCAGAGGAAGAAAGTCTTGAAATGCTTGCAACACTAGGAGGACTGCCCTCATCTCTAGAATTTTGATATGCAATTTTGTCTGTTGAGGAGACCATCTTTCCCAAGAAATGCCTCCACCACCTCATTTTGGAAGCATCTGTGGTCAGTGGCAACTGGGGGTGGAAGAAAAAATGGTCTGCCTAGAAAAAGATCATCCAGTTGAATCCACCAACAAACATACTGTTTGCAGATTGGAGTGAATCTTATGGGAAAAGATAGTGGCTGGTAAAGAATGGACCATTGTACCTCCAAGGTCCACTGAAGAATTTGCATAAAGAATGATGCTAGAAGGACCAGAAGTATAGCAACTGACATCAACCCCAGAGCCTGCAGCAATAATCTTGCGGGAGAAAATGGGTGAGAGAGAATAGACGGAACCTGATGTCTCAAAGATGTAATGTGGTACTAGATTTGACTTGGCATGGTTTATTGAGAAGCCTAAAGTGTTGGAAACCTGGAGCAAGTAGTACTTGGCTTGTAAAAGTTCATTCTTGGATGGGGTAGTGCGGTGCAAATCATCGAGATATGGAAACACCTGGAATCTCTTGAGTCTCAAATGAGCTGCCACTACTGCCACGTATTTGGTAAACACCCTGGGGGGGTGTTGAGTTCAAAGGGCAATGCTCTGAACTGGTAATGGCTCCCAGACAAAAGTGTAGATGTCTCTTGGATCACCTTTCTATTTTTATGTGGTGGTAGGCATCCTGGAGATCTGTAGAGCACATACAATCATCCTTCTGCAGAAGAGGCAGAATGGACTGAACCATAGCCATGTAGAACTTTGTCTTCTTTAAACACTGGTTCAAGTTGCTTAGATCCAAAATGATTCTTAGGTACCCTGTTTTCTTTGGCACTAAAAAGAAGCGTGAGTAAGTTGAGAATCCTATCTGGTCAGGTGGGACCTCCTGGATGACTCTTTTCTGTAACAGCTTTTATATTTCTTGTGCTGCATCTTTCCTCTGACTGGGTCTAATGTTGGGAAGTTTCCTCTTTTGCATAGGAGGAGGATAGGAAAATGGTATGCAGTAACCTCTGGATACGATTCTTAGCACCCATGAATCTTTTGTGATATCTGTTTAGACATTTACATGCAAAGAGAAATAACCCCCAACTGCCTCTTGAGTTGGACAGTTGGGAAACACTTCAGGAGTACTGATAGGGCATATCAGAAAAAGAATCTCTGCAGCCCTGGTTTTGCATGCCCACTCTTCCTCTACAGTGATGTCTTCTATTAAAATTTCCTCCTCTGCCTCTGGAGGAATTATCCTTGCATGAATCCTGGAAAGGTCCATGAGATTTGCAAAACCACATCTTCTTACCACCTCGTTGGTTTCTAGAGAAGGTCTGTTGAGGGGTGGAAAACTTGATTCCTATGACAGACAGAGTCTTTCCCTCTTGTTTGCTGTGGGTAAGCATGTCTTTAACTGATGGCCTGAACACGGAAGTATCATCAAATGGTATATTGACAAAGAATGCCTTGAAGGACTTCACAAAATCACATAGCAGCATCCATGCATGTCTCCTTATGGCTATGCCTGAACATGCAACCTGTGAAATACCTTCTGCTGCATGGGAAATCAACCTAATCAATGCATTAGAAATGGACAGCAGAGTGGCCAGTTGAGAGGAAGTCTTTTTGAAATTGTCTGCAGACATGGACTCAGAGAGAGAGCGTTTGATAACTCCTTAGTCAAATCTCTCTGTAGCTGAGTAAATTATGCCAAGTAGTTTACGGACCTCAGCATGAAGATAGCTGGGGTGAATACTCACTTTCCAAATCTGTCCATTGGCCTGGACTCCTTATAGGTGGCTGCCGCCACCACCATAGCATTAACAAGGACTCCCTTGCTCCATTGGAGTCTATCAGCAGGATGGACCAGATATTTTCAGGAAACTTGGGAATAAGTTTAACAGTGTCTGGTTCCTTCCAAACCCAGCAGGAAACCAGGTCAATCAGCTCTTCCACCTGGGGGTAGTCACTGAAGACATAGATGCTAATTCGTCAGGAGAAAGAGATTGGGAAGACCAGCCACCCTTCTGTTTGAAGATCTCAAGGATATCTCCAAAAAAGATGTCATTGGTTGGTAATCTGGGGGATCCTTCTCCCTTATCAAAATCAGTATCTTCTGTGAGAGACTCCATGGGCGAGTCTATGTGCCTCCTCTTACATGTCCTCTTCTGAGGAACCTCCTCCATGGGGTGTTCAAGAGAGGTACCAGAAGAGGGGAGAAATTCCTCTTAGGGAATTGTCTGGACACTTCCTGGATCTGGATGCTCTTGTGGAATAGGTCTGATGGGCTCAGAGCTCGGAATCAAAGATGGGAGATGGGTAGGATCTGATACAAGAGAGGATGGTTCCCTGTGAAGAGAGAAAGCCTTTTCTACTACTTTGAATGCTGAAGGATCAGGGGAAATCTCTCCCCCTCCTCCGAGCCAAAGACTCTGAGGAAGGTAGGCTGAGGCCAGCCCCGGATTAGAGCCTCAAGGGAAGGATCGACTCCAAGCTGTCCAGGACCAAGACTCCGAGCGGAAGGGATTGATTGATCTAACAAAATTGGAGCCAAACCTAACCCCTTGGACCTGGTGTTGACCTTTCAGATCCAAGACCCACTCTCATCTCTGGGTATTGGAGCAAAACAAGTCAGGGACACCATCGAAGTTGAAAAAGGTACTTTCCTTGGATCTGACACCAAACTTGTTGAGGATATCATATCCTGGAACTCTGAAAAAACTAGTAAGATGGAGAAGGAGAGCGAATGGACTTAGCAGGTGCACTCACAGATCCAGGAAGAGGCAGAGCTGGCAGGACCCCATCTGGATCTGAGCCATGAGAAATCTCCTCATCATCCTATCCACATCTGCTTCTGGAAAATTCCTGGAAGATCTGAAAGATGCTGTGGATGATGGTCTAGAGTGTTTCTTTGGAGTATGAAAAAGCTGAGTTGGCAGAGAAGGTGACACATGGTTCAGTGCGTACTCTGATGTATGGCTTCTGCAGTTTGAAGTAGATCTTGGATCCAAGGACTTAGAATCCAAGATGAAGTAGATGACAAGGGTGACATTACAATAGGAGATAAACTTTTTGGATCTGATGAAGGCATTGGATCTGAGGATGGCCCAATAGGTTTCTGATCCAAGGTAAGATCCAAAATTTTTCTAAACTTGTCCAGTGACTCTGAAAAAGCCCTTGGGGACTTCTGAGGAGATCTATTCCTATCTGAAGAAACTGATTTGGGTATTTTTGAGGGGGGGGGGGTGGTTGAGCCCCAAAAGAAGCAGGAAGCAACGCTTTTAAGATCAGTTTATTTTGTTTGTCTGATATCACCCTGGGATTAAAGATGGCACAAATGGGACAAGCCATGTCAAGATGCTCAGGTCCTAGGCAATACACACACTTCTTGTAGGCATCTGAGTTTGGGATCTTATGCCCACAAGAAGTGCACTTTTTGAATCTAGTTGTTTTCAGTGACATGGTCAAGGAGAAAACACAGTGGAAACAAGAAAACCACAAACAAAACATTAAATAACATTTTTTTAAAGCAAACAAGGTTTACAAAATGAAGGGGGAAAAAAGGAATACCAACTATGGTAAATCAGGGAATATCAAAAATGTAAAGAAAAGAAGGTACCAACAATGGTACTAAGACTAATCAAGCTAAGCAGAGGAAGAGTAAAGACAGAAGAGATCCTAACACTAGTGAAAAGCTCTAGAGGGAGGAATCAGACAGAAAAAAACAATATGTTTTAGGAAAAGAAAGTATAACTGTAAAAAATATAAGAAAATAGCTGCTTACTATGCTTGAAAGTAGAACCTACATCTAATCACGATGGCGGCAAATGAGATCTGAGGTGTTGGGGATAGACTAGAGCATTATGGGTAGAGGAAGGAGCTCAAGAGCTGGATCCAAAGTCTTGTGTATGTGGCCAAGTAAGATCTGAGGATTGGATACAAACTCATTGGTAAGGAAGAATGAAAAAATTTCGCATACCAGAGATTTTGAATTAGCGCTTTTGCTCTACACAAACCTTCCTCCCCACACACAAACACAAGTTCTGTCCTACATAAAAGCAGGGAGGCAAGCACCCCTGCACCCCCACACCCACCCCACTTAAATATTCTAACTCCAAGGTCACGCTACATACAAAAGCACATAAAAGACCACCACACAAGCTACATTCTCCTCGCACACACACACATCACAGCAACAAAACACACTAACACACATCACACCCCTACCCAAAACCTTTAACACATAAACACTTACCTGAATCCATAACAAACAACGAAACACCAGAAGTGCTAATTCAAAATCTCCGGAATGCAAGGTTTTGAATTTCGCACTTCTGAGTTTTCATTCTTTTCAGGATTCCACTTTATGGGTGCGAAATACTGAATTTCGATATTTCAGTATTTCGAGCTTCTAAAGTAATATATGTATATATATGTGTGTGTGTGCACATCATGTGTGTGTGTGTGTGTGTGTGTGTGTGTGTGTGTGTGTGTGTGTGTGTGTGTGTGTGTGTGTGTGTATTTGTGTTTAGATATATTTACCTATATATAGATACAGATATATGTGTATGCAAATAGTTAGCTACCAGTTGACAAATCATTTTGGTACTTGCTAATATATAATATTTTGTACTCCAACAAATTTATCAAGGATAAAAAGCATTTAAGAACAAATCAATACCATCTTATATCCCTAATTTTCTACAGTTGTGGACCAAAATGAAAAGTCAGCCATCTTGTCTTCCCTCATTTGCCAGCTGCCTAGCACTTGGTATACTAATACAGTGTAAGAAATGCCTGATGTTCATGGACAATGAATTACAACTTACCACACCACAAATTACCTGTGAGAAATGCAAATATTTAACTAAAATAGAGGCATCACTCTCACAAAAACACATTTTGTGAGTACCACACACCTTCACTGCACATCACACAAATACATGGAATATTATTATATGCTGAGGCTATAAATAATAATTGCCTAAACCTCCATGGTTTAAGAAGATTAGGGCTCAGTGGAAATTAAAAACCACAACATATACTGCCACATCTGTATCGGATAGTCACTAGGAAAAAATCCCAAACCAAATAAGTTTAAACCCTCTACTAATAAAAACTAGAGAACAGAATACAGATCAGTATGGACCTTTTTCAACTATCACATCTAGGTGAGAAGAGACATAATTATATCAAATGTCCTTTATTTTCCAAACACCTTGATTTTGCCTCATATATTTGCCCTGTCAATAGTAAAAAAAATAGTTTTCAAGTAAATCACTGAGGATTACAGCCACTTAATAATGTCAGGCATTAGAATTTTATATTTCTTATGGCTCAGGAAATGCATGATGATACAAAGACTGCTGCTCCATTAACTTTCTAAAATAAATTAGCATAGTATTTAAAATTGGTGTACTGGGGGTCTGCTTGTCTTTTTGTCTGTCTTTGTGCTCATACATATTTAATTCTTGCTATTCAGAAAATGAACATTGATGCAAAACATGTTCTGTTAACTTTTTAATGAATTAGAGTAGTAATTAAAATTCTGTGTGCATTTCTATCTTCCTGTCTGTGTTGGGGATTGCATCGTACTCAAACATAGTTATTATTGTTCAGAAAATGTTTATTGATGCAAAATGCATTCTATTAACTTTTTAGTTGAGTTTATTACTTAAATATTATTGTGTGTGTATGTGTGTGTGTGTGTGTGTGTGTGTGTGTGTGTGTGTGTGTGTGTGTGTGTGTGTGTGTGTGTGCAGAGGAGTTGCATTGTGCCTATGTACAATTCATTCTTGTAGTTCAGAAAATGCATGTGGATGTAAAATGTGTTGTTCTGTTAACTTTTTAATTGAATTAGATTGATATTAAAATTGCCACTGATTTAGGGTCTTTGCCCCTCCACCATCATTTTTGGCTTTGTCTAGAATCCTTGAGCAAAGAACGTCTCAATTTAAACAGTCTGTCTTTGCAAAACTACTCTGTATCTGTATGAAATAAGTTGGCATACTTAGGTTATTATGTTTTGTGTGAAGCAAACTTGAAATACATTATTGTGCCCATAATTACTTACATATTTTACTGCAATCAATTATCTGAGGTATATACATTCAACAATGGGACTATAATAATTGCTTTGTATGACTGTATGTGAATGAGAAAGGCTGACCCTAGTTGTCATAATCAAGTTAAAAAGTCACTAGTCTGGTTTTGCAAGACTAGTGTGCATTTGTGTAAAGTTGGAATATTTTATGATTGCCATTTTTGTACCACACTCTCACATTTGAGTTGTACACAGTCAAGTGCCTGCAACTGACAGGTATAGACTTTGGTGGATTATAATGATAGCAGTTTGGGTGGTTTTAAATAAGGAAGGTAAATCCAAAAGAACATGTGCATTTCTGTGTGGTCCAAAAAAGTATGTAGATGTGGGGTTGTAAAACCCATGGTTTGAAAACTGCTCTGGGTGCTAGTAGCACTTAAACCACCTCTTACCCCAAGACCCTCAAGATGAACAAGTATGACCATGACATGGTGGTGGCCCATGTGAGTGTAAATGAACTGACTCACAAAGCCCTAAGGAATATGCGGATAGTCATTTCTGAGCTGTCCATGCATGTCACAAATACAGAAAATACTCTGGTACTGAGCAAAATCTCACCTTCACCAAACATGATGCCAAAGTACAAGGAAAAGATGACTGATTTCAACAACTGCCTGAATAACTGGTCATTCAAGGGGGCTCCAGTATGTGTCAGTATAGGATTAACTGTTACATGGCCGTATTTGCTTTGCCAAGAATGGCTTGCACCTCCTATTCCAGGGATTCTGTATACTGATGTAAACCTTTGCCACCCCTGTAGTACCTTTTTAGGCTGAGTCCTGTTAATGGATCTTCCGACCTAAAAATATGACAAAACACAAGACAATGTCAATGTGGTCCTCCTTAATCCTAGGAGTCAAACTAGAAATTACCTAACCTTGAAGCCCTCCTGCATTTGGAGCATATTCGTGAATGTATTATTAGTGAAACCTCATTTAAAAATGCAGAAAGTACTCCCTCCATTCCAGGTGTTTGTGTGTACCATGCCATTACACCTGATAGGAGGTATGGTACAGTATCCATAGTAACTCAAGACAGATTCAACTTAGTGAATTTCAACTCACTGTAATAAAACCAACTGTCTCGTATCAAATCATAGCATGTTACAGGTCCCCATCAATGATCTCTCAAAACCGTGTCCACACCGTAAATGTACTGAATATACTTCAAATACAGAAAAACTCCATCATTGTCCTGGGAGACTTTAACTACTCATCAATACACTGGGAGACCTATACCTCAAATGTAGGCTATGCCAAACAAATCCTCATTCATATAGTCAAAAAGCCCACTAGAAGACATACTGCTCTTGACCTGGTCCTTACAAATATAGGATCTATATGCACTATCCCACTAGCATACCTTTCTGCAGTCACGTATAACCACAAATTGGTGATCGCATTTAAAATCCTGAAACCAACAGATGTAGATATCATAGAATTTAAAGAGTTCAGATGTAGAGAATTGCTACTATTCTATAACGGATTTTCAAAGTTCAAGTAGAACTGTTAAATGCAAAATGTGGGCTGACCTAGTACTTATGCAAATAATCTCTGTACTTATCTGGATAAACCTGTTAGTTTCTACCAAAACTAAACAAAAAGGAAGTGTAAGAGCAAATGAGCCCAGTGGTCCTTGTGCTTAAATAAACAATACAATAAAAGGAAAATGCTCATTAGAATATAAAGCAAAACTAAAGACCCACAAATGCAATACCAAAAGGATATCCAAAGTAATGAAAAATATCATCAGGTAAACAAAGTTTTCCCATGAACTTAGACTGGCACTTGAAGCTAAGGATCCTTCAACTCCTTCTTTATTTATGTCATCATGTTATGAAACAAGATTTCCATGAACGTATTCATAATGGCACTACTTAATCTGATCAAGTGGACATTTCAAATATGTTAGCAAACAAATTCAGTGCAAATTTCACCCCAGAGACATCTATACAAACCCCACATACACCTAAGGATCTCAAGCCCCTTATCATCACAAAAGAACACTTGCTAGAAGTACTCAACAAAACATATGTCCTCTATGAGACCTGATAACATACCAGGCTGCCTGCTGAACACTGCAAAACAAGCACTGGTAGGCCTCCTCCTACAACAGATCAACCTGATGTTATCCACCAACTTTGTCCCTGAGGTTTGGAACTGAGCAGTAGTGATGCTTCCTCTTCAACCCCGACATGGACCCTAGGAATTTCAGCCCCTGAGCCTCATCTGTAAGGCCATGGAATAGGTAATCAAAAACCTGATAAACTACAATATAAAAAATCTTATAAGACTTGAGTCCCGATAGTTTGTTTTTGTTAAGGGTAGATCCTGTCTAATGAATTTGGTAAATTTTTTGAAAGGATAATGCAAACCTTGAACAGTGGTTACATTGCCCATACAGCATATCTAGACCTTACCAAGGCATTTAATACCATACAACAAGCCAACATTATCAACAAGTTAAATGAGTTCCAGACTGATCCCTATGTATTTAGATGGAAAAATCATAGGTTTTAGGCAGTTACAAGTCTATTGGCCCAAACGCCATTTTAAACCTAGTTAAGTTTACCTCAAATTTAATGAAATATTGCTGAAATGTGTCAATATCCCCAAGTAATTTTACTGTTTTGATATAGACTTGTACACATCAAATGTTTTCAGGCTACCCCTGTCCATTAGGGACATATCTGCCAAACCATGATAAGTTTGTGATTTCTCATCCATTGGTCTAAGTTGTATTTGAACAAGGTTAGGGATGAGCTTTGCTTCACATGGATGGGAAGCCTGTTCCAGAAAAGTGATAATCTTTGAGACATGTCCTTGTCCCTTCAGCATGACTTATTTATGTCTCAAATGAGGTTTAGGTCCTTCAAATCTGATCTTAAAGCTATTATTCCCATAAGTAGTGATGAATCTAATACTAGCAGAGTCAATAGTAGCCCTATTCGTATCAGGCCCCGACACCTAAAGATCTCTTTTTTCACATGACTGACCCCAACACTGGCCTGTTTGACCAGAGCATCATCATAGCCCCTTAATTTAAACCTGTTTTCCCTCTTTCCCCTTTCAGATTGGAAATCATTCTCATCAATACAAATGCATCTCAGCCTAAGAAATTGGGCCTTTGGAAAATTTAGAATAGTATGTCTAGCATGGCAACTATTAGCTATTAATAAAGAATTTTTAGTTAATGGCTTACGAAAGGGTGTAATGGCCATGATTCCATCAATCAGCTTTTTAACATTAATATCAAAAAAAAATCAATGGTAAACAACTCCAGTTTACCAATAAACCATAGATCAAACTCACTGACATTCAAATAACCCACAAAGCAGTTCCATTGATTCATATTACCAGACCAGATACACCAACAATTATCTAAAAACCTGCTCCAAATAACCAATTCCTTTTTAAAGGGATTAGAGTTATCATAAATCAACCCTGTTCCAAGTATCCCATAAATAGATCTGCATAAATCAGGGCAAATGTTGTACCCATTGCAGTACCCTTAGTTTGTAAGTAGCTCTCGTCCCCAAAATAGAACACATTACTTTCCAACACCAGTTTGATTCCCTCAGCTTCCATTGCCTAACTCTGTGACTCTAGGCAGGTCACTTAACCAGACACCACCACTGGACTGAGACTGAAAAAGGTACATGGATATTACTGGTAAACAAATACAAATAAAATACTAGGACATGGTTGAAAGAGATTCAATTATTTGTCCTTTGACAGAAGGGAAAGTCCAATTGAGCGAATGGCCCATTTTTAGTGGATGTCCGGGGAGAAAAACTCCACAGCATATTGAAAAAACATTTAAACAGTAGTTTATGAGTAATTATATATAAGGGGACAAAAAAGCCACAACAGATTAAATATTTTATAATGAGCTGGGGAGAAAGGCTCCACAAAAACATACATAAAAATGTTTTACAGTAGCTGATAAGTAATTATATACAAGGAGAGAAAATCCTTGCAGCAGATAAAACACAAACAGATTGAAATACATTTACAGAATATTACTAGGATAAGTTGCAATCAGCAATACAATATGTACTACAAGCAGCAAGACACTTTGCAGAAGTAGATAACCTCTGGCGAGTAAAGTAGTGATGTAGTGGGAACTGTCTTCCCAAAGAGATAATAAATAACAAGGACCAGATGAGCTTACTCTCATGATCCTTATCTCAAAAGTCATAACATGGTGCTATCAGATCCCTGATCAGTGCTTAGTGCAAATGTGCACAAACAGAAAAAGATGGCAAGACTAGTATTTTGTATGACTTTGGTAAAAGCAGAAAAAATAAGGAACTCACATTCTGATAGGCTGGGAACAATGACCAATGACAAGCCATAACAATGAAAGCTGCATGAGCCAAAGGACAGCCTAAACAGCAAAGTTCAAAAGGCTGAATCCCGAATTACAGACGTTCAAAAGGAAACTTGACATCTGGAACAAATGTTAAAATGATAATACTTGCTGAAGATGTACAGTGAAGACCAACTGGTCATAATGCAAATGTCTTCAGTGGTGTAATTGATGAAGCAATTGCTGTAGACAGACACTGCTGGAGTGAGTTTTTGTTGCAGTATTCACCAGTACATGGTTTAGTGATGGTCAGTAAAATACAATGAAGCTGGGAAGTCCACTAGGAGAGTGTTTGGGATTTGGGGTTTCCATTGTGCTTCCTTCCCTGGATATAAGGAGATGCACAGCTGTTCCGTACCTACTTCAAGTAAAACCTGTTTTTACCCAATGAAAATCAAGGGGAAATGAAAGGATAGGCTGTAGATCATTCATCAGTCTTGCCTTTTTTCTTCTATTTGTGAAGTAAATATGTAGATGACTATAAACTAGAAGGAATTATTAATTTCTTATTGATATTGTATCACCATGTTTCTTCTGGTATCTGGGGAAAACAACTGCTGACTCACTAACATTTATGGCCATGGTATCTTCCTCAGATAACATGTGCTTTCCAAAACAGAATTTGCCAAAATATAGGTGAATTAATAGGAAACAGCTTTAATTGTAACAGACATTTTTTCCATTGTAAGAGAGAAGACACATTTTATGTCATATTACATATGAAAGTATATAATGTCACTTAATCCTACACTTCCAATACAGTTTTCTACTTCCTTTTAAAGCCCATTAATAGTTTTGCATTTCTGAATAATACACAGAAAGGATTAGAGAAGATTTGGATTCACTGTACAAAACTGACTGCTGGCCTACAAGTTCCTAACTATGAAACTAGACTGTCTAAGACAAATCTCTATAGCACCTCATACAGACTGTTAAGAGGTAAACTTTGCCTTGAATTTAATTCATTGACTAACAAATATATAAGCATCTTTCTAAGTATAAGCCTTCATGAGAATGACCTGATGGCTTTAATAACAGAAACAGATTATGGACTGTATATAACACACACATAGAAATGTAGCTGGCTCAACCAATGCCCTGTGCCTGTATACTAGTCCCCTACACTCTCAGCTCTTCAAGTGAAGAGCAAAAGAAAAAAAAAATCTACTCCTCCTACTGGCACAACAGCTAGGTGGCCAAATGCATGACATGCCCTCCCCCTTCTGCCCCAGCCAATCAGGTAATATTCCTGTGACCTGCTCCAGACCCACCTGCATGGAGCGCCACAGTACTCAGGTTTCAGTTAAAAAAAAACGTTTTTTTTTTACTTTTAAACTGTAGTAAACTGCTTGCTACAATGTAGCAAGTGGTTGCTACAGTTTAGACCACACACTGGGCACTATGGCATTCAGGTTTGACAGCAAATGCAATACCATCTTTTTAAAGTCAGTATGCATTAAAGAGTGATCTGGATTAGCTGATCACACCTCCATCACTTTGCACCTGGGGCAGTAACCACTTTCATCCCGCCCTAGGTGTGGTATTACACACACAGATATGTATAACATAATACTAAAAACTCAGAATACTGAAAACCTATTTAATGCCAGGGGCTACACCCCTCACACCACTGTTTATTATATATACCAACTCCAAGATTGCACAACAGTGGGAAAAGGATAAATTTCCACTTTCAATATTCCGAGTTTTCAATATTTGGAGTTATTAATTAAATTACTAGAACTCACATATAGAAATAGATATAAAGAAGCATAGACTTTTTATACAGCTAAATAGCTAGATAGATGTGTGTGTGTGTGTGTGTGTGTGTGTGTGTGTGTGTGTGTGTGTGTGTATAAATGTGTGTGTGTGTGTGTGTGTGTGTGTGTGTGTGTGTGTGTGTGTGTGTGTATGAATGTGTGTGTGTGTGTGTGTGTGTGTGTGTGTGTGTGTGTGTGTGTGTGTGTGTGTGTGTGTGTGTGTGTGTGTGTCTGTGTTTGCTACAGGTTTGGTTCATAGGTAAATACATAGCTACCAGTCTGCATATTACTATGAGCCTAGCCAATAACCCAAGGTCAGAATCAAACCATAAAACTTCTATTTATGAGGTATAGACCTTAAACATTTGTTTTGGACCTTAATTGTTACTCCAAACCTTCTTATAAAGCTAGGGCCATACATACAAAGCATGGTTTATCAAAATGTGAATTTGCTGAATGTTTGATTAAATTCTTGTTTGGTCAATCACTTTCTTAGTGCATTGGCTGTGTTTAAGCCAGGGATTGTCAAACATTAGGTCAGGAAAAATGTTCCCCGCTGTTGTGCTATTTTGTTGTTGGTATGGGTAATGTAGCAGGAGTGTGGGTTCAGGGGGAGAGTGTTTATTTATTTATGTATTTATTTATTAATTGCTTTTGGTATATGTTCAATGTTTCTGGACCAATGTAATGTGGCTTTAAGTAACAGATATTCGATGAACGCTAGTGGAATCATAAATAGATAGATATAAAAAAAAAAAGAGATGGAGTTTACCATTATATTTCCTAACAAACTTTAAGGTAGAACTAGATTTTTTTTATCCCACAAGTTCAGCTGTACTAATTGTCCTGGAAAGTAATCTTAGCCTCTAGACATCTGAAGGATTTAAGCACAGTACATCATTATGATATAGAAATGTCCCATTCCATTCACATGGTATACAGACTCCTAAATTTATAATGCTTGATTAATTTCCACTGCATGTTTTTTTACGCCAGTTATCATTTCCTTAAAATGGTAATGTTGTCTACATTTAGTTAAGGTACAAGCAGAAGACCATCACCAATGTAAGTAAACATCCTTGCCCACAGTTGTTAAAAAGTGAATAAATAGCATCATAAGTTATTTATGTATTTATTTATTGACATTTGATTACCAGAAAAGTCAGATTAGGTAGATGCTCATTTTCAGCAAAGGCACTGGAGAAAAGCTCCAGAGTATTACAAAAACATTTCAAGAACATTAATGTTCCACTCTTCACAAATAATAGAAAAACATCCACAGTTAAAACAGCTGTGTGGTACAGTGGCACAGCAGATTGTGTTATCACCTCACAGCAAAAGATTCCCTGGCCTGATTCTCATCTCGGGTGCCTTCCGTGCAGAATCTATACATCCTCCCTCTGTTTGTAGAGTTTCTTCTAGGTGCTCCATTTTCCTCCCACATTCCAAAACATGCAGGAGGTGGTTGATATTTGCTAAATTTGCCATTGATGTGAGTGTGTGGTGTGGAAGAACTACTGCGATAAGTCTAGCCACTGGATGGTGTAAACCTTGGCTCTAGATGATTGTCACTGTTGAAGTGACACTCTGACCCCGTGTGCAAAAATAAGAAAAGGGATTGTGGGTGGATGGATCTACAATTTAAACAATGAGACATAATGTGACAACATTGGTTAAAAATAGATACAATTTATATGTCAATAATTTAATATCTGGAGAAATTTTAGCCAGATTAGGGAAACTAAATTTAAACTAGTATAATACAAACATGAACTATACAATATGAAGTGAGAGAAAAAACAGGGTTATGGTATATTTTGAAAAAGAGTCGAGGCGAGAAGCTGATTGAAGTAACAAAGTAATTGAAGAAGGGGTGAGCAAGGAGGTGTAAGTTAATGAGTAGGTACTTGTTCTTACTTAGGGATGCAGTTTATCCTGAGGGTGAGCAAGAACAGGGCCAGACTTTGGCCAGCCTCTGACCGTGGGCAGGGAAAATATTTTTAATTAAAAATAATAATTTAGTTAAAATTCAGTTATAGCAAAGGAAGGACAGCATACACAGCCTTATTATTTGGGCAAAAATAAATTCAGCTACAAATTATTGCAAGAAAACTAACCATCCAGAAGTCTATAATTTATGTACACTGTATGCATGCACGCATTATATACATATTTTAAAATGTGCACTGTACAGTTTGACTCAGCCTCCCTCCTACCAAACCCTAAACAGAATGACAGTTTCTTGCAGAAGAGAAATTGTGGAAAATCAATTTTTATAGCCACAATCAGAGCATGTCTGATAGTGTTATCTTTAAACAGGAACCTCTTTTTTACTATAAAACGTTTCTCTGTGTTTACTTTGAAAGAATATGTGGATGTGAACATTTTTAATACTACAGTGACTTTAATATACACGTTTCTCATAAAAGTCATTCATTTAACATCTAACATTTTTGCCACTAGAAAAAGTAAGACAATTCAACTCAGATGGCAATGTTTTTGTACTGTATGAATAAGTCAAAAAGAGAGGGTCTAAGCATAGGTTTAACAATTTCCCCATCCCAAATAATATTAAATTAAATTTTCATTATTTACCTGCAATAGTTAGTTGTCCTACAGAGAGTCATTCTTTTAGAGGACCACAGTCCAAGAGCAATCCTCAACTTCCAACACTGAAGTCAACTTTATGCTGTGCTTCTAGGGTCTACACAACAGGAGGTCAATTTTTTCTTAGATGGGTGTTTCCTTTGTTCTAATTATTATCATAATATTCTAATCATAACTCCTTCCAAACAGACAGGTAGGTCTGCAGAAATGCTGAATGTAGCATTTACCCAGCAATCATCAACTTGGCTCCATAGCAGCTTTTGTACTATGAATCCAACATGCACCATCCTGAAAGGAGCTGTGAAGTCAGGAAAATGCATGATACAACAGGTCAGGTTCAGGTTTATTCTTATGTCCAGTGCTTATCAAACCAGGCTGACTTATTGGCTTTACCAACATCTTGTCACAACTTTAAAACCTTTTAAATTCTCATGTAATCCATCAAATAATTGCAATAACACATTTGGTTTCAGTAGATGAGACAGAAATATATAAAATGTGTACTACTAGATGTATTCCCATAACATTTGAGTAATTTGAGAAGGAGAAAACAGTTTAATGGGAAAGGCAAAACCAGAAGATCTTCATCTCCTTAGGCTGTAACACATTAAAAATACACTGCATTGGTGAAACTCAGTTCAAAGTTTTGTAAATTAGTTGGTCTCGAGTACAGGAGTACATGCAAGACAGAATGTTCCAGGAGCACATACAAGACAGAAGGCAACAAGATTTCATCTCAGCTGGTCCTGAGTCCAGTAGCACATACAAGACAGAAAGTATTATGATTTCATCTCAATTGAACCCAAGTCCAGGAGCACATACAAGACAGAATATATTACATTTTCATCTCAGTTGGTCCTAAGTCCAGGAACACATACAAGACAGAATGTATTTTGTTTTCATCTCAGTTGATCCCGAGTCCAGGAGCACATACAAGACAGAATGTAACAAGGTTTCATCTCAGTTGTATCAGAGTCCAGGAACACATAAAAGACAGACTGCATCATAGTTTCATTTCAGTTGGTTCCAAGTCCAGGAACACATACAAGACAGAATGCATTATCACTTCATGTAAGTTTGTCCTGAGTCCAGGAGCTCATAGAAGACAGAATATACTATAAGTTCATCTCATTTCGTCCTGAGTTCAGGACGACATACACACAGATTGTATTATGGTTTAATCTCAGTTGGACCCGAGTCCAGGAGCTCATACAAGACAGAATGCATTGTTTCATCTCATTTGGTCCCAAGTCCAGGGGGACCTACAACACAGAATGTATTATGGTTTCATCTCAACTGGACCCGAGTCCAGGAGCACATAGACAAGAGAGAGAATGTAACATGGTTTTATTTCAGTTGTACCCGAGCCCAGGAATGCATACAAGACAATCTGTCACAGTTTCATCTCAGCTGGTTGCGAGCCCAGGAACATATATTCATTATTATAATTCCAAACATTATTATATTCCAAAGACAAGCATGTGAAGAATTTCTCCTTGGGCATCTGCTGAAAATGGGTTCTGTCCCAGTTGGACATTCCTAGTAAATAAATGTTAAATAAATAAATAAATATATGAAACAGAATGTATCACAATTTCATCTCAGTTGGACCCAAGTCCAGGAGTACATACAAGACAGAATCCATTATGGTTTCATTTCAGTTGGTTCCAAGTCCAGGAGCATATACAAGACAGGATGTATTATGGTTTCATCTCAGCTGGACCCGAGTCCAGGAGCACATACAAAACAGAATGTATTATCATTTCATGTAAGTTTGTCCTGAGTCCAGGAACTCATACAAGACAGAATAAATTATGATTTCATCTCATTTGTTCCTGGGTCCAGGAAGACATGCAACACAGATTGTATTATGGTTTCATTTTAGTTGGACCCGAGTCCAGGAGCACATACAAGACAAAATGCATTATTGTTTCCATCTCAGTTGGCCCTGAGTCCAGGAGCATATGAAAGAGCGAATGTAACATGGTTTCATCTCAGCTGTACCCTAGTCCAGGAGCACATACAAGACAATGTATCATGGCTTCATCTCAGCTGGTCCTGAGTCCAGGAACATATATGAAATAGAATATATCATGGTTCCATCTCAGTTAGACCTAAGTCCAGTTTCACATGGTTTCATCTCAGTTGGTCCCGAGTCCAGGAGCACATACAACACAGAATGCATTATGGTTTCATCTCAGCTGGTCCCAAGTCCAGGAGCACATACGAGACAGAATGTATCATGGTTTCATCTCTGTTGGTCCCAAGTCCAGGAGCACACACAAGACAGAATGTATTATGGTTTTGTCTCAGTTGGTCCTGAATACAGGAGCAGATACAAGACAGAATATATTATGTTTTTGTCTGAGATGGTCCTGAGTCCAGGTGCACATACAAGACAGAATGTATTATGGTTTCATGTCAGTTTGTCCCGAGTCTAGGAGCTCATACGACACAGAATTTATCATAGTTTCATCTCAGTTGTTCTTGAGTCCAGGAGCAGATACAAGACATAATGTATTATGGTTTCATTTCAGTTAGTCCTGAGTCCAGGAGCACGCAGTAGACAGAATGTATTATAGTTTTGTCTCAATTGGACATGAGTCCAGGAGCATATACAAGACAGAATGTATTATGGTTACATGTCAGTTCATCCTGAGTCCAGGAGCACATACTTTTCATCTCAGTATTATTTAACAAAGCACTGAGTGCTAACAAGCACAAGGCACATGTGCATCTTCTATACTTCATAATAAAAAGTTTCTCTGCCTTTACTTGGAAAGAACATGTGGGCATGTGGACATTTTAAACACTATAGAAAAAGTAAAAAAAAACAATCCCTTTGTTACTGCAAATAAAAAGCTCATAAAACAAGTTTGATTGTTGCAAAGGTCAGTTTTCAAAATTATGGTACATCTTTTTTTATCTTAACAATTACCTAAGCAAATATTAAACTCATTCTTAAAGTTTTGCTCTGAATCACATCATCTTAATAAAATGTATGCAAAAGGCAAAAACACAAAGAATAATATTTCATCAGTGCATTAAAACCTTACTAAAATACTCTGAAAACATAATAAAATAGGATTTTCAAATTCTTTCAGCTTTTTCATGGTTAGGGGTCACCACAGCAGATCACCTGTCCGCTCATGATTGGTAGTGGAGTTTTACGGTGTTGAGGTGCCAACCAGGCACCCAACCTTCCACAGAAGGCACACATGCATAGGGCCAATTTAGAGTGTCCAATCCACCTACAGCATGTCTTTGGGAGGAAACCAGAGCACCCGGAGGAAATCCACGCAACCACAGGGAGGACATGCAGACGCCACACAGAAGGCACTTTAGCTGAGGATCGAACCAGAGAACATCTTGCTGTGAGGCAGAAATGCTAACCGCTGCACCATCGCGGCCACCCAAAATAGAATTTTCAAATATTAATCAATAAATGTATAGAAAAATACAATTTATTTTCCTAGTGTTCTACACTGTGCTGTTTAGTACTTTTTTATATAAGGCAGATATGGCAGAAAAATGAATGGTTTTCTTCACATCTTCATATTATTAAAGAATAACATTAAAATGAAACAGATGGAGAAGAATCAACCACTATCTTGCAAAATACTTGTGAAGGACGACAAAGAAGTGAGATGAAGCAGAACAACCACACACCTGAGTGGAGCTTAAATCTTTACGTTCTGTGACTATTTGTCACTCAAGAACTGGTGTGAATGACACTAAAAAGACAAATTCTTATAAAAACAGCAGGCTGCAAGTGACTGCAATAAAATCAAGAAGAAATGACACTTTTATAGTGAATAAAACTCCTTTTCTCCCAACTACTTCCCCTTCTCTTTCCCCCTTAGATTTTCATGAATAATTCCAAGTTCTAGAAGGATGACGTTGTCTAAAGGTAGTTGACATTTTTCCTTAAAGTTTGACTACAAAGTCACACAAACTGAACAAGCCAATAGGCAATAAGATATGTCCTTGCAGTTCAACATAAAGCAAGGGACTAAATGAACCTGAAGCAATCTCAAGCACTTGGTTACATGTTGATTGCTGGTGCACATTCCTAGCAACTCCATGGAAATAAGAGCAGACATTTTGGTTGTTCTAGTTGTGCTACTTGTTTGGGCGGCCATGATGGTGCAGCGGTTAGCATTGCTGCCTCACAGCAAGAGGTTCTCCAGTTTGATCCTTGGTTGGGGTGCCTTCTGTTCGGAGTCTGCATGTCCTCCCTGTGGTCGCCTGGGTTACCGCCGGGTGCTCCAGTTTCCTCCCACATCCCAAAGACATGCTGTAGGTGGATTGGGCACTCTAAATTGGCCCTAGTTTTGTGTGTGTGTGTGTGTGTGTGTGTGTGTGTGTGTGTGTGTGTGTGCCTTCGGTGGAAGGTTGGGTGTCAGGCTGGCAAGCCAAAACCATAAAACTCCACTGCCAATCGTGGCAACCTCTGAAAAGCCAAAAGAAGAAGAAGTTGTGCTACTTGTTTACTTTCCTTAGGTAAATGAACATTCAAGAGCGTGAAACCAAATCTGCAATTTGTATGGATGCACAGTGCTAATAGTCAAGACAGTCACTGTGAAAAGTATGCAAAAGTAAATTAGAGATGTAACAGGAATGGGGACAGCATTGGTATACAGAGTGACAAGCAATTTAATAAAGTAGATTGGCAGTGGTATCAGACACTTCAGAGCTGTAACAGCACAGCAGAAGGGTGTGTGCCTATATCATAACAAATATGTACCTCTGTATCCAAAGGCATATCTGTACCAACTGACAATACCATGGCGGCCTGCATCAGAGAAGGCACCATAGCACAGCAGAGCTCCTAACAAGAACTGTAGTGCAGCTGTATACACCAAAGTGGCCAACTTGCTCACCACACAAATGAGGAGGAAAAGGGGTAGTTAAAAGTTTAAGAAAGAAGAGTACTGCAAGCAAAGGGAAAACACAAGGGTAAGCAGTATAGAACATATAGTTGGAAAAAGGCAGGATATTCTATGTGTGATAAATCTTGTTTACATTATTAAAAGAAAAGAATGGATGGGAAAGATGATGAGGAATGGCTTTGTGAAGGATAGACAGAAAAGGATATGTAGTGCATGTGGACAGACAAGACATATGAAGCACATATACAGACAGAGGTCAGTCAGGCAATGAATAGCTACATATAGACAGAAGAGAAGGACTTAACAATGAACAAGGGATGGATAATGACACAGAAGGGATGGGTAACACTCTGAAGGTGATAGATAGGGTAGGCTGCCGACATAGTCAGCTGCCAGACTATCACAGAGAATAGCATACCTGGCATTATAAACATCTTTTTGGGCAATGTCATGAGTCATAAGTTAGAGGCTTGATGGGTAGGGCACACTGCATGAGTAAGTAAGTTACTCTGGAATGTGCTACATGTTGTCAATGCAGGCACATAGTTGTTGGTGCAAATCAGCATTTACTAGCTTCTAAATAAGCTAGCTGTCACTGCAAGTAGGATCCTATTACCACCTTCAGAAGAGGAACTTTCACCCTCCCAAGGCAGAAACAGTAGGGACCACAGAAGAGTTCATATCACTTCCAGCAAAGTTGCTCCCCCCCCCCAAAAAAGGCAGACACAGAGGGCATCTGTGACCCAGCAGCAGCTATGGTAGCTAGTGGAGATTGAGATGAATATGACCACAACACCTACTTTGCCTTAATTGGACCTGCATATGGGAGGCACAATAAGAAAAAAAAATAAGATACAGATATGACATGAACAACGTTGTACTTGCACACTGGAATGTAACACAATGCATACATACCTCACTGTCTGGAAAGGTGCTCCTGTTTTCTGTGGGAGCTAGCCTTATTTAAATAACACTCATCAACAGCTGCAAAACAAGTGAAGTACTATTAAGCACAGGTGGACAGTAAGTAACACACTATGGGATAAATGGACCATATAAGCTATGTATAGTACTTCTCTGGATGCATTTCCTGAACCTCTACTTCCCAGTGAAAGCTGGTCATGTGAGTGCCACCCCAGGTCACAGTACTGATACCTGCATTGCACCCTTGCATGGCTGATGCCCATGGCCCTCATTCCAGGTCAAATCATGCACCTACCTTTGAAAATGAGCCATCAAACTACCACAGCAAGTCCTCTTTGAAATCACTTTGCAAAAAGAACAGAAAAGTCTCCATCCCCTAATCACACCTCGCAGAAGCCCCATGGTTAGCACTAAATGATGCATCTAATTCTGCTTAATAGATCTAATCAAAGAACAATATAATAGATCCATTCATGCACAGATGCATGTTATTGAATCACATATGGTACAGCCCTACATGCTTTCTATGACCTTGTGGATGTGCACAGATGTCCCATGCGTATTTGCATGTTTCACACCATTAGGTATGGGCAGCACAGTGTATAGAGGCCTTACTAGTGTTACTGTGGTGCTAAATGGCTTGTGCAAGAACAATGTAATATACCATTGCCATCATGTACAAGATCATTTTCAAGCATAGAGATGACATTTGCATTTGCTGGAAAAGTGCTGTGCACATAGAATTCTACTGAAAGAGAAGGAAGGAGAACTGGGCTGATAAGGTAGATGTTACACTTCTGAAATGTCAGTACTGTCAACAATTGAGAGGGAGGGGCATTGTGCAGTTTGTGTAACTGTGACATATGCAAGGATGGGTTACATGGCAATCACAATGATGCTAATACAGTGCAATCCCATGTGAAAGCATGTAGGTGAAGACACAGCAAGATACCCACACAAGCCATATGCAGGGCCACCACTCAATTACACAATACTGAGTGGGATACCATGGAATGTTAACTGAGGACTACCATGGCCCTAAATGCCTGTAGGATTGCAGTACCATATATATAGGCCAAAATGGTAACTGCAGCAGATATCCAGGTGGCTAGAGTGGTGGAGATTGTGAACATTAGTACATACACAGAGTAGCCAAGTAAATGCCTCCAGTAAATGAGATGTTATTTGCAGGTGCATATTTATGGGTATGGTCACCTGAGTTGACAACACCTGAAAAGTTAACAAGCCAGGAGAATGACATGCTGTTGCAGACCCTCTGCATGCACTGTGTTCATCTACTGGCCAAAGAGAGTACAGACTAGTGAGTCATGGACCAGGTCTACCAGGGCATAACACAGGATGTTAATGCCTTTGATTGTCATAATTATTCCCTGCAACAGGTATGAAGGAGAGGTAGAGATATGTTCTCATGTGCAAAACATATTGTCTTTGTCTGAAAAGATTTGAAGTCTGCATAAACTAAAGAACTGCTGGTGATTCCCTGCTGGGGGAGAAAGCTTATATTTTTGTCTGTGTTTAGAGCTTCTTTCTGATACCTGCTCTGTTTTGTTTTATGTTTTAAGAAATCTGCTTTGCTTGGTGTTTTTGCTCTACATGAGAGGTGGACATAAATTATCTAGGCTGCTCATTTAACATGTTTTTTCATTGGTTAAATTGTCTCTAGATTGATACTTAAATACTCAGAGAAATTCTGAGCCTCTTTCTTTGAAAAGATTTCAAGCCTGCATAAACTAAAGCACTGCTGGTCATTGCTTGCTGTGTTTCTCATCCACCCTCTCATTTGTTGATTTGCTTTTAAAACCTGGTGGCTTTAAGCTGCCCACCCCTACTGTAAATTGAGCTTAATAAGCTGCTCCATTTCTACATTGCTGTTGATATCCTGAATTATTTATTTGCCTTTCTTTTCTACACTGCTATCGATATCCTGAATTATTTATTTACCTTTCCTTGTGCTTATATTGAAAAAGTGCATTTTACCTCCCATTGTCTGCTCTACTTGATCTAGCTAGTTGTTGAATAAAGTAGTGTATTTTTATACTTTAGCAAACAATTGTTTTCACACAAAAGAGGTCAGCGGATTTTCATCTAGTCCACTGGGAGATAGGCTTGTCTGTTGGGGATGAGGAAACACTTGAGATTTCTGAATGTAGTAAGGGGTTGTCTTGTTTTTTAGCGCTTTTATAAATTCTGTACAATTGAGTGACTAGGCTTATGAGCATCTGAGCTTGCTATAATCAAGGTAGTTAGTGGAGTGGAAAGAAAGGTAGTGGTTAGATGGGGAGGGTGATATTAGAGTGGGGGTGGCAAGGGCATAACCAGCATATTTTTAGGTGCGCTTTTAGTAAAGTTTTGAAGTGGGTGCATGATGGCATGGAGGTAATTGTGGGTGGAAGGGAGTTCCATAATTTGGCTATGGTGCAAGAGAATAGTGCTTCACCAGCAGAGTTATTGGCTTTAGTGATCTGCAAGTGATTTTTGTTGCTGGATCTTAGTGGTCTGTTGGTGTGATAGGGTTGGAGTAGATTCTGGA
This sequence comes from Protopterus annectens, assembly GCF_019279795.1. Taxonomy (NCBI): domain Eukaryota; kingdom Metazoa; phylum Chordata; order Ceratodontiformes; family Protopteridae; genus Protopterus; species Protopterus annectens. Next base: position 1,613,565,546 of record NC_056733.1, on the reverse strand, counting down.
GGGATGGGACATTTAGTGGATGATTTACTAGTTTGTGGGCAAGTGAGAGTTGATACCATTGAAGGAGGTGAGGGAGTTCAAGCCAGCCCAGTTCAGCAAGTGAGAAACAGTGGTGACTACAGTAGGATGCCCCTGTGGTGAATTTGGCGATTTTGTTGTAGCAGGTCTCTAGCTTGTTTAAATTGCATTGCCTTAGGTTGGTATATATTGGACAGGCATAAAGTAGGGTGGAGATAAGGTGGGAATTTGCTATTGAAATCTTTGCTGCTTTGGTGAGAAGTTGCTTATTTCTGTATAGAGCTCCTAGTTTATTGTGGACTTTTTTTATGGTCAAGGATATGTGAATGTCAAATTTTAGTTTATTGTCTATTTCCACTCCTAGCAATTTGGTGTGTTCAGTTGGGTATATAGTGGTGTTGTCTTTTGCTGTGATGTTAAAGTGAGAGTTGTTTTGAGTATGTTTGGTGGGTTGGAAGATGAGTAGTTTAGTTTTGTTTGGGTTGAGTATTAATTGGGCATCGGATAACTAAGTTTCAACAGAGGAAAAGGCTTCCTGTGTGACTTTTTGCAGTTTGGGTAGGGACTGGGCTGAGCAGATGATGGTTGAGTCATCTGCGTATTGTATGAGTGTGCCATGTTTGGTGGCAGAGGCTAGATTATTGGTGAAAACAGAGAAGAGTAGGGGTCCAAGGATGGATCCTTGGGGAACCCCTATGGAGACATGTAGTTGGGGAGATATGTCATTCTGACATACAACGGATTGTTGGCGGTCAGACAGGTAACTCTGAAACCAGTTGGTGACCGATTGTGAGAAGGATAGGTTATTGAGGACAGAGATAAGTTGTTTGTGTAGGACCATGATTCATGAATTCATGAATGAGATTCATGAATAGATCCTTTTATACACCACAAATAATGGACAGAATTAATAAAAAACAGAACATCTGTAATAGATGCAACTCTAATTTAGATATTAACTGGGCACATATGTTTTTTGACTGTCCAACCTTAAATATATTTTGGAATAAAGTATATGACTTTTTACAAGCACTTTTTTCAGACAACTTCATATTGAATAAATCATTAATCATATTTAATCCACCTGTTCCACAATGTATTAGGAAAACCAAATACTCATTACTATGGACTATATTGGCAGCGGCTAGAAAGATCATAACAAAAAATTGGATTTCAAAACATCCTCCTACATTCTCTGAGTTTACTAATTTATTAAAAGAAGTTAGTTATTTACAGATAAGAATCATAACCTCTAGAACTTCTAAAAAGACATATGAATATCATTTATGGGTTAACTTACAAAATATGTTGGAAAAAATTATCATTTTGCATAAAGGTAATTGACTTCCCTTGTCATTCATGAGAACAAGTTACAAAAGGAAGGTTATAGTGCATGTTAATGTATAAATACTGGATGTCTATGAACATACTTTAGTTTGCTTTGTTATTCATATATTCACATTTAAATGCTTTAAATATATGTTATCAATTTGTAAATCTATAATATAAATTATCTTATATATGTCTATGTGATTGTTTTCATTATAATCAAAATCAATAAAACTGTTTTTAAAAAAAAAGAAATAGCTAGTTGTCTTTACATACTTTAACATCTTGTCTGACAACTTTGTTACTAGTATTATAAACAACAAGAAACTATCTTAACTTGCAACATTTACTGTATATACTGTTGATAATCAATATCTTGCTATTGTATTAAAGCCAACAACCTGTAATGTTGTTTACTATTGCTGCAACTTTGTATCCCTATTTATCATGTACATGATGTGGAGCTTTTCTCCCCAGGCATCCGCTGAAAAAGGACCTGCATCCAGTCGGAATTTCCTGGTAAACAAATGTAAATTTTTTTGTGTCTTTTGGCTTTTCCCGGTTAGGGGTCGCCACAGTGGAACTTCGGTCCGCTAATGATTGGCAGTAGATTTTTACGTGCTGGCTTGCCGGGCCTAATGCACAACCTTCAATGAAGGAACGCCCATTCACGCATGTTGCCACACAGAAGACGCTCCAAACTGAGAATCGAATGGGCAATGTCTAACTGTGAGGTGACAACACTACTGCAGCACCACTAAATAAATAAGTTTATGGCATTAAAAGATCAGAGACCTCCCAGACATAAACCACTTGCATAATGCAAATAGAAACCACTACAGATACCAGTGCCTCAGGTTATGTTTGTACAGAGCTGAACTGAGGTGGGCTACCAGCCACAAATCTGAGCTGAGATACCAGACAACAGGAGGCTTCTGAGAACCCAAAAAAAGTTACTTGTTTGTTTTTTTTTTTTTTTTTTTTGCTTATTTATACTACTTACTGCACTTTTTATTGTCTGCTGCCTACTTTTATACTGCATTTGTTTACTGTGTACTAAACTACACTGTTATACTACAATTCCCTGCTACACCGTGCCTGTAAAATTGAATTTTATTGTTGTTTTCACAGTTTAGCAAGCCTTTTTGTTGCTTTCACTGTTTGTTAAGTACTTACTGTTTTTTTCACTGTTTTCTAAAGCTATCTGTTCTGCATGCTATGGTTTTCCTGCCAAGCAGTACTTAATTAACTGACCTGTTAATTGTTTAAATCATTGTTTAGAATCTCCTGTCTGATAACTGACCTGTTAATTGTTTAAATCATTGTTTAGAATCTCCTCTCTGATATTCTTCTGTTTTAAAATTTTTTCCATGTTTCACTACTATGTTTCTGCTGTGTTAAACCTTCTCTAGTAATTTCCACTGAAACTAGGATAGCTAGTAGTTGTAGCATAGTCCTGATCCAGGCGTGCTGCTTCTGGAACTTTTTGTAGTGGTTTGTTTGTTCTGAACACATTTTCCAGGCCATCTTGGATTGGAAGGGGCCTATCTGCACCTTTGTGAGAGAATTGTGTTGATTGGGACCTGACTGATACAGGTAGGCCTGTCTAGGGATTAGACTAAGCATCTTCATTGGTCCTTTTGAATTTTGTTAGACTTTTTTTTCAAGTTTTAGCTTCTGGTATTTAGGCCCTGCATCTGAACAGGCTTCTGCTTGTTTGTGCATCACGCAGTGTGCACCAAAGTCGGATGGTTCTAGTGACAACAGTCTTCAACCTAGCATTATGGATAGTTGGACTACTCTTGTTTCTCTTGCCAACCTTGCTGACTTGGGTCGCTTGAGGCAGTGTAGCAATTGCCTCATGTACACAGACAACCCTCTACTAATAACATAATCTAATACAGAGTGCAAGAGATGTATTTACAACAAGAGTCTAGAATCCATGCTCTCTCTCACTCAAAACAGTAACACGGAGAAGGTTATCAACTCACCCACCACTACATATTGACATATTACCACTACTCATACACATTTCACTGCTCATAGGTTCATAGGTTCATAGGTTCATAGGTGTGTACTAGGCTAATGGCCCTGGGGCCTTTATAAGCCTAGCCATAGGATTACCCTGGCATAGTGCCACCCGACCTTAGTTCACAGTGCCTTTGTCGAGTAGAGCCACTGGTGTTATCCTCAGGGTGAATTTTCTGTTTCCCATCCACTCATCAAGATTTCTCTTGAGGAGGGTCAGCGAGGTGCTCTGCTTGACATGTATGGGAAGTCTGTTCCATAGCATGGGCAGTCTCTGGGTTATGAACCTGTCCCTCCAGCATGCTCTGTTAATTGTGGTAATGAGGTTGAGGTCTCCAGAGCATGTGGTGTGGAGGGATTGGGATTTCTTTATGTGTAGCATTTCTAACAGAGCTGGGTCAGACATGGCTTTGTAAGTCAAGCAGAGATCACCTCTAAGTAGGCGATATGAGACAGAGAATAGTTGGAGTTTTTTGAGTCTGTCCATATAGGACAAGTGTTTAAGGCCTAGGATCCTTTTTGTGAGGTACTTTTGCAGCCTCTCCAGTTGTTGCAGGTATATAGTGAGGTACATGCCAAATGGGGTATTGTACTTGATGATTGGCCTAATGAGTGAGGAGTAGAGGAAGGCAATGACCTCTTTCTTCCTGGATGCAAAACCCTTAGTAATCAGATGTGCCACATAGAAGGACTTTCTGACCACAGTTGCAATGTGGTGGTCAAAAGAGAGTTTGCTGTCAACCTGTGTTCCCAGATCTCTTATAACGTCTTCTGTGTTCAGTGGACTACCATCAATGTGGTAATTCATGGTAACCGGGTTTTTCCCAAAGGGGATGATGACACATTTTTTAGCATTGAGCTTAAGGCCATGGTTCTGACACCAGTCGTTGGTCACAGTGAGGCCATTCTGCAGGATGTCAACATCACTTGGGGAGTTAATAATAGCTCCCGACTTGCAATCATCTGTGAACTTTGTCAGCCAGAGTCACTTCATGTTGGCCTTGACTTCAGAGAAGTAGATACCAAACAGGAGAGGACTGAGGACAGAACCCTGTGGGACTCCAATTGTGACTAATCGGCAGTCTGCCTTGGAGTCAGCTACTTTTGCACTGAGGGTTCTATCTGTGAGCCAGTTTGCAACCCACCTAGTGATATAGGTGTTGATGCCAAGCTTAGTGAGTTTTTCTATGATTCCTGAGTGGGAAATGGTATCAAAAGCTTTGGCCAGATCAAGGTAGGCTGTATGAACCACCTTAGAATTAATCAAACATGTAAATCCACATACATGGAGGTTCTCTCAAAATACTTACTGAAATATCAGAGACCTCCAAAATACAAGTCTGCTACAGCTAACAGTCTCCACAGCACCCATGACACATAGCAACACCAGTGTCTCACTCACCAAGACCATAAGGTGTAACACTCAAAAAACAAGTTTTCTTGTCATTGGAGACTCAATAGTGAGACACTTGGATATCCCACTCACCAGGACAAGGAGAAAGTCACTGTTAGTTGCCTGTCAAGTGCCAGGCTTTACCAAATCACTCATGCACTCCGGTCTCTCAGCAACAAGTACCATTATGATTCTGTCATAGTTCATGTTGGTGTGAATGGCCTGAGATATACCTTGCTGGACTATATGAAGAGAGACATGGTCAAGCTCTCTGAGTATGTGTCCCAGGTAGGTATGTCCCTAACCTTGAGCAGCATACTACCCTCACCTAGAATGATGCCACATTATTAATATAAAATGATTGATTTCAACAATTGGCTTAGTTTTTGGTGTCATTCCAAGGGGATCCAGTTCCTGTCTACCTGGGAAGCCATGGCTGACAAACCTTGCTGCTTTGACGGTTTGCACCTGGCACCACTAGGCTTTCAGCTGCTGACAAAGGCTCTTGCCTCCCCCATAGTGTTTTTTTAGGCAAGGTCTCGAAAACAACATTACCGTCATGAAATTAACCAGTCAGAACAAAATAAGGGACATGCTGCTAAATGCTAGGATCTTAAACAAAAAAACTGCACTCTCTGGAAGCACTTCCATCACTAGAAGATGTAGATGTCTGTGCAGTCACAGAAACCTGGTTTAAGGCCTCAGAGAGTACCCCGTCCCTGCAAGGCTACAATGCCTTCCACACCTTTAGACCACAAAATGAACATGTGAAAAACAAAGGAGAATGTGTTTCAATGTATAGTAGAAATAAATTCACCTCCCGTCTAGCTAGACTGGACAACTCCATGGACTTACCCCAGGTCCAGGTTACGTTGGATAAGACCCCCACTCAAGTCCTATCCAGTTATAGATCCCACTCCTTGGGTCACAACACCCATGAAGGCTACTTAACCAAACTCAAGACAGTCCAAATTTTACTGAACGCACTGGTTATGGGGGATTTCAATTATCCCACCATCAACTGGGAAACCTACTCTAGCCCAAACTCACTAGCACAAAAGTTCTTTGATTTTGTGAAGTCAAAAGCCCTGGAGCAAATTGTCAATACCCTGACAAGAGAAACAAACATTCTAGATCTGGTTCTCACCAACATGTCAAACAGGTGCACTGCTGCAACTGTTGGACCCTCACTAGTTAAAACTGACCACAAATCAGTCACCTTCAAACTGACCATAACAGCAGAACTCACAAAGAGTGAAATTAGACTAAATATCTTCACCAAGGCAAACTATACCCTCCTAGGTGAAGGTATAAATGCATTCCAAGCCCCACCCCAAGCTGAAAGTGGTGACTACATCAAAGCTTACACTAAAGCCCTGTACAATCAATTGCATAAGTGTATTTATTTATTTTATTTTATTTAACTTTTGTTTACCAGGAAAGTCCAACTTGGAACAAAGCCAATTTTCAGTAGAGGCCTGGGGAGAAATGTTCCAGATGCATGTCTTTATATACTTGGCTGTACCAGATAGAATCAAAGCCAGAGCCCCAAGTAGTATCAAGCTGCCATGGTGGACTTCCAGCATCAACAGACTGTACAATAAATGCAAAAGTTGCTGTCCAAGAAAACAAAGACAAGGACCCAACAATGGAAAAGCACCCTCCTCAGCCTTAAAAGACAAATAAGATGACTTGTCAAATCCCCCAAGAGCTCCTTTCAGAGAAACCTAGCAAGTACTGCCAAGGATAAGCATAAGACCTTCTACAGCTATGTATGTAACCTAAAGGGCAGGACCCAAGCATGTGCAGAACTGGTGGCTAATGGTATCACACACACACTGACCCCACAGAGATAGCAAACCTGCTAGCAGATAGAGTTGGTGAAAATTTCACTTCCTTATCCCCACTTAACTTACAACAAACCCTCTCCCAAACTTCCCCTCCACCTTACATATCCGAAGAGCAGGTTCTCAAAGCCCTGTCCAAGGCAAATAACACAGCCTCTATGGGACCAGATGACATCCCAGTCTGTCCTCTAAACAGGCTAAAACATGAACTAGCATCACCACTAAGTACCCTTTTCATCATAGCCTAACCACAGGCTTTGTTTCTCTGGAATGGAAAACAACTAAAGTTATTCCCCTCCACAAAGGTGGCCTATCAAAAGACCCGGGGAATTACAGACCCAAAAGGCTGACCAGCCTCATCTGTAAGGTCATGGAATGTATCATTCTGGACCTCATAAATAAAGACATAGGTGACCTCTAAACTCTGGATCCTACCCAATTCAGCGTCATGAAGGGTAGATCCTGCCTTTTAAATCTGGTGGATTTCTTTGAAAGTGTGGCCAAGGTCATTGATAAGGGCAAATCTGTGCACACAGCATACCTCAACTTGGCAGAGGCTTTTGACACAATCCCACATTCAGGCATTACCAATAAACTTAGCAAACTGAATGTAAATCCCTTCATTGTAAGATGGGTTGCCAACTGGCTCACATACCAGGCACATACTATCAAACTGGGTGACTCCACATCAACCAGCAGACCTGTTACCAGTGGGGTACCACAGGAGTCTGTGCTGGGTCCTCCTATTGTTTGGTATATACTTCTGAGAAGTTCAGGTCAAAACTAAAGGGTTGTGGCTGACCAAGTTTGCAAACGACTGCAAGCTAGGTGCAATCACTGAATCACCAAATTATGTCAGTATACTTCGAGAGGGTCTCACACAGACCAACAACTGGTGTATTAGTCATGGTTTCAAACTGAATGCAAATAAATGCATTACAGCAGAAAGGTAAACCATATCCATAGGCTCACACTGAAGTCTTATTTTTCAGACATACATATTTTCCACTGGTGTAGGGTACAGAATAGGAGAGCAACAGAGGGCTGATGTCAGCAGGGCTACTGTAAATGATTAGGATGGTAAAATGTGGGTATGATGGTCTGACCACACAGTGGCACTCTCTGTGACTCTTTGGGAATGTTGATGACATGAGTTCCTTCTATGTCCTCACCAGAAAGACCATCTGATATTTATACTCCTCAGACATGGCTGTATGGATGTCTCCCAGACACCTTAAGTGACCACAACATAATACACCTTATACGTAGTAGAACAAGCATATGCAAAACTACTAACTATAAATCCACTAGAAACACAAAAAAATTCTCTCCTGAGGTCCTCAATATTTTACTCTGTAACTGTGACTGGACCCCCCTAAAAACCCTCCCACTTGACCAGGCTGTAGCATATTTCAACAAAACATTTCTACAACACCTAGACACTGTTGCTCCATTTCGTAAAATCAAGGTTAGAACCTCTACAAACCCCTGACTCAGTAAAGAAACCAAACAAATCCTCAAGTCCAGAGACACTGCCTGGCTTTATTATCAAAAAAACAAAGAAGCACAAAGCCTAACTAAGTATCAAGAACTATGCAACCGTGCAAAAAAATGCATTAGGCTGGGCAAAAAATCCTACTGCATGACATTACAAACTAAATACCAACACAACCCCCAAAACATTTGGAAAAATGTAAACCAGCTACTAAAACCCACCCAAAAGGCTACCCCCAAACCAACCACCCCCGACACTAAAGTCCCCAATGAAACACAATTTAACTCCCATTTTGTGAACTCAATTCTATTCTTAGTATCACAAGACAGTTCCTACCTCACTATCCCCCCCAACACAAATAACACTAATATAAGCTTTACCCTCAAAACAGTTTCCACCACATCAATCAAAACTCTCCAAACTAAAAACCTCATCAACAGCAGCCAACCTACTCCCCAGCTATTTCTTGAAACTCACAGCAGATGCTATTGCTATCCCAATCTCCACTCTCATAAACAGATCAATAGTTGAAAACTATGTGCCCAAACTCAGGAAAATATCCTATGTTACACTCATACATAAAAGCGGGACTGCCACTGAATTTAATAACTACAAACCCATTGCTTTACTCTCTCAGTGGCCAAAATCCTAGAAAAATGCATCCATACCCAGGTGCTAAAATATCTCCTAGACAGCAACATCCTGTCACCTACTCAGCATGGTTTCAGACCTGCCCATAGTACCACTACAGCCCTCCTCTGCTTCACAGACACAGTAAACCGTCTCAAAAACGAAGGCCTGCAGGTGTCAACTCTTTTTTTGGATATGTCCAAAGCATTTGACACAGTCTTGCACCAAATCCTGCTAAACAAATTAAACCAATATCACATATCAAATTCCACTCTTACCTGGTTCCAAAGCTACTTAACTGACAGGTACCAAGCTGTGAAATGGGAAAATTCTCTCTCTCCTCAGCTGCCCATAACTATAGGAGTCCCACAGGATTCTATCTTAGGACCACTACTATTCACAATCTTCACAAATGACCTCCATACCTCCACACAGCATGCATCTATCATTTAGTATGCAGATGATACTACCTTAATCTGTGCTGCACAAAACATTCCCACCCTCCTGCAAACACCTCAACTAGCATTCTCTGACATTGAAAACTATGTTACCAAAGCCCAACTTATCCTTAGTGCAAAGAAAACTCAGCTTATGATTATAACCAATTCTAACAAAAACACTGATAACAGTCAATTCACTATTTACTCCACAAATGCTACTCCAGTCGCTCCAGTGGCACAGGCTAAGCTATTGGGAATAAACATAGACTACCACCTAAAATTTGATAGTCATCTCAACTTAACTATTAAAAAAGTACATGCCAAACTGGGATCACTCTACTGTATCAAACTATTTCTTACCAACAACACAAGATCAGCCACTTCTATCCACCCTACTCCATGCATCTCCCTTTCTGACTAATCTCAACAAAACTGAACTAAGCAAAATGGAAGCCTGCTATAACAGAATTGCCTGCTTTGCTGCAAATTTGTCATATAGAACTCATCACTGCACTGCTTTGAGACAGCTCCACTGGCTTGAACAGCCCAACCTCCTAACCTACAATCAACTCTGCCTCTGTCATTCTATCTATCACCTCCCCAATAAGTGTTCTGCTCTCAAAAACCTAGTACAACATCACTCAGCCAAAAGGCTTCTTAGATCATCAAGCAAACTACTACTAGAAGTCACCAACAGCTACAATAGCTTTGGAGACACACTATATATAGTTCAGTGGCTAAAAAATGGAACACTCTCCCCACTAGCATACAAAACACATCGTCCAAAGCCTCCTTTAAAAACCACATTAGGCAACATCTCAAGCAAAGTTGGCAGTGCCATAATTGCTCCCCAAGCAAGTGAAAGAGGATAAGGTATACATACTAAACATAGAGTACTTGATAATAGTTTTCACTCTTACTCACAAACACTGGCTATCTACAATGTATGTACTGAACCTGTGTACTATGTATGTATTCTACCTATGTTCCAAATTTCAGCTGTATACCACAAATCTGTTAATTACCTTTATTTTTAAATTAAGATTTTCTTGTTTGTTCTCTCCACTGTAACTGTTGATGTCCTGCATAGCACTGTAGAAACATGTCTGTTGTAATTTGTGCGTATACTGATCACTTAGTTCTACTGTGTACTGGCCCTAATCCATGAAGCACAATGTTCATTTATCCAACTTATAACTTTTTTTAAGTTTCACTGTGTCTTTTTTAAAGATAATTAAAAGAATGAATTAGGGTACCATCGTTACTGTTATTGTCCACATTTCTATATATCTTGTGGTCAAGTGTATTGGAAGATAGAATTAACAAATTACTAAACATATCATTTCTTCCTAGACCCACATTTGTATTGCTTTTCAGAATTATTGGAGTCTGTAAAATGGGTACAAAACAGAGAGAAACATCGTCATTACAGAATCAAAGTTAACCCACATAAGTTGTGTTGAGGAAAAGCTCATAATGTTAAAACGGTAACAGTCAATACCAAGAGCAAGTCCAAATACAATAAACAGAAACCTGTCTAGATCCCAAGAAATTATTTTAAAGATGAACAAAACCAAAAATAAGCTCTACCACTAGTGTACTTTCCAGAACTATTCCTTGGGTTTTGATGAGTGCTTTGGTTTGTCAGACTATGGCTATATAAACCTTCAAGGCATAAGAATCAATACTGCAGTCAAGAACAATGCCAAGTGCAAATAAGAAGGAGAGCAAGGAACAGGAGTGCATTCTAATGCTAGACAATTATAATATTATACTACATAAGTACACTCTAATGTTAAAATTTATTTATTTTAACATTTGTTCACTGGGAAAGTCCGACTTGGAACAAAGCCAATTTTCATCAGAGTCCCGGGGAGAAACACTTCAGATTCATGTCTTTGTAACATGGGAAGAAACCAGAGTACCTGGAGAAAACCCACACGAATACATGGAGAACATGCAGAATCTGCACAGAAGGCACTCCAGCTGAGAATCAAACCAGAGAACCTCTTGCTGTGAGGCAACAATGCTACGGCTGCAGCACTGCATGGTCCAAATGATTACATATGATTGCAAATGATAAATTATGAAAAATAAAATAAAAATTTAAAAAATGATTATAGGCTAACAATATTATACTGTATGTAGTCTATTTATGGAGCTCAATGAATTGCCAGTTCACAGCTTCACAGACTGAGACTAAATGAAGCTATATGAACATAGATGAATGTTATTAACTAAGTATAATCTACACCTGGTTACTATGACATTAGTTTAAGTTATATTTATTGGTGCCTATGGAAGTCTCCTCAAATATGAGCAGGTGAAGATATTGTAGCTCCTTAGTTAATAGACCTTTGGGTCTCCCCACAGTTCAACAAATATGGTTCCCAATTCTAGTTTCAATTAACTGTGCTATATTTAATGTTGATAACTTTATAAGAATTGCTAGGCAAGAGCGACTTCTTTAGTAGCAAATTGGAGACAAAAGTTCCAAAGGAAAAGACATGGCACTTAACATGTTGCAAATATACAGAACCAAAACAGAGTGTGTATACCGTGCAACTCTATAGTAAAAACTTGTAAACCAGCAGAAAAAAGGTCCACATCATCACAGGCACTGCCAAGAATCATATGAGCTTTCACTGTACACTAAAGTCAATAGTTCAATAGAAGCAATAGTAATGTATTAATAAAGTATTAAGCTCTTTTGTCTCTGTGACTCAGGACTTCATCAGAACATTTTCTAAGACAAAGCATGACAATTTAAATACAAATTCTAAAAACATTAAATAATCATTCCAAAATAATGACTGGATAAGTAATTAATCAATTATTCAAACTGGTTGATAGTGGAAAGTTTTTAAAGCAATTAAAGCATTATAAAACAATGTAAGCAGTATAAAGCTACATAATTTTGTAAAAGTTTATCATACACAATATGCTATACCATAAATTTCAGTACAATGAGAAACATAAAATAAAAATGGATGAAAAATATAATAAATAGTATAATGAATAAGTACCCCTAAATTATTGTGAGCAAAGTCATAACTTAGCTGCCCTCATTTTTAACACAGGATAAATTGAGATATGCTCATTTAATCCAGGTAGTGTGGTGGGATGTAAATGAATTTGCCACACTAATTCTCAGTATTCAGTACAGTTTTCCCACTGACCACCTCTAACACTCTGATTAACTGCTTCCAAAATTCCAAATTCAATATTAGTGAAACCCTAACAAACTTGGGAATGTTTGTATAGGGCATTGTTCGTGTTACATTTTCTTATATCATATATGTGTCCACATATTCTTTTAGCTAATTTCCTCCATGTTTTGCCGACATAATATGCCTGGCATTGTTTGCAAATCGATAGATACAGTAGCCCCTTGGTTTCACAATTTCCTTTTACAAAAGTTACTTTGGTGGTAGACTGGTTATTCAACATTACACTTTCCTAGTTTCTAATGTAAGAACAGAAACTATACCTCCCACATTTCCTTGTTCCTAAGTGTGATCCCACCCTGTCACATGCTAATATTTTTTTAATATTATTATCAGACATATATAAATTGAGGTCCTTGTCCTACAGTTCAAAAAACACAGCTATATATTTTCAATATGGACCAGAAATTGCTAATAATATTCTTCACAAGAGAACAGATACCATTATATTTGATTGCCATTGAATTATGAAAATTAATAGTATTGTTCTGTTGACTACAAAGAGCCAAACTTCCCTTAGAGTTACGTAGATGGGTATGTATTTGACCATCCCTCCTCTAGCTACCTCATCATAAACATTAGAAAGTAAGTCTTGTGGGTAGCCTCTGTCTAGAAACATAGACTTTGTCCAGTTCTTATAAAAACAAATTGTCATTAGATACCATCCTAGCCTCTCTTATTAGTTGGCCTTTAATCAATTTCCTTTTACAGTGCAATGGGTGTGGCCTATTGTACTGTAGGTATGAGCTGGAAAAAGTGCTCTTTCTATTAAAAGAGGAAGTGAACTGTTTATTCTCTACCCTTAGGTGGACTACAAGATAGTGGGAGGATTGAAATAAATGTTCATGTGTGAATCTAACAAATGAGGTAGTACCAGAAATGCATCTAAAAAATAGTCCAATTTGTCTTTATTTTTATGCCAGATAATAAACATGTCATCCAAGAATGTACTGTAAACAGTCAAGTGAGAGTGAAAAGGGGGTTGGAACACAAAGCATCTTTTCCAGTTAAGCATGACACAGTTTGCAGAAATGGGGGCACAAGCTGCCCTTTAATCTGTCTGTAAAATTCACCTTAATAAGAAGTTGTACTGTATAACTAGTTCCATAAGTTTCACCAAAAAGTTTACCTCTCTGTATTCCAGAAATTCAAAATTAGTAAGTGCATCATAAAAGAATTAAAGTCCCTGGTCATGGGGAATACTTGTAAAAAGATCAATTACATCAGTTTTGACAAAACTGCAACTGTCAGTCAAAAAATCATTAGTGAGTGTCCCCCCAAAATCTTAAGAATCCTTTAAATCATGTTCAGTACTTCCCAAGACGTTCTTGAGTTTCTATCAATATAAACTGCTAGGGGGTACATCTTGGAGCATTGAGCAGAAATGATTAATCAATAAGGGGGGGGGTTGAGTGTGTTGTTGTGTGTTTTGAGAATGCCAAACATCAGAGGAACTAAAGGCTGTTTGATCAAAAGAAAGTACTTAGTGTCAAAACTAATGACTCCTTGAGCAACTGTGTCATCTAGCAATAAATCTTTTAATATGCAATGCTGATTTCATTTTTTGAAGTTGGAGTATATTTGAAGTCATCCTGCAGTAGCTCAAAATTCCTACTAAGATAGTCTGTCTGATCAGCTTGAACCACGCCACACCCCTTATCTGGCTTCCAAACTCATATAGTTTTGCCTTTACTCAGACGCTCTAAAATGGTATGCTCATCTTTGGTCAAGATGACAAACCACTTCTGTTTGTTTCTAGAAAGAGCATAAAGGTCCCTTTTGCATGCCTTCTTAAAAAGACTTAATAGTTTTGTTTAAAGGTGTGTTGAAAAGACTCTGGAAATGAAGCCAACCCTTTGTCACTATACATGACTGCTAAATTCAGTTTTCTTGTAAAAAGTTTCAGATCAGCAATGACATCTATTATATTTGTTTTGTTAGAAGGCACACATTTAAAACCTTTTTTGAACAAAGAAAAATGAGCTAGTTGTAGGGTCAAAGGACTATAGTCAAAAATACTGAAATCATTATGGCTAACAATTTTGCCCTTTCTTTCTTTCTTTCTTTCTTTCTTTTGTAAAACTCAGCAATTGTTCCAGCTCCTTCCTCCTTCTTTCCGTTTGCCAGGATTTATATCTCAGGTCTCCTTGTCCACCTGGTGGAATGAAATTCTTTGGGTTTGGGGACCTTGCCCAGAGTTTTTGTTCCTTATCCTCTCTGACTTCATGGGGTGGGTAGGTGGGACTAAAAGGTCATTGTACTCAGAAAAATGAACTTGTTTATCAAAATTATTTACTGGATCTAAAACATTTCTGTTATCTACACTGAAGCTCATGTTGTCAAAATCTGGTACAGTCTCATCTTTATTGCTGGGAGTAATGTTGCAAAAAAAATATATATATATATATATATATATATATATATATATATATATATATATATATATATATATATATATATACCCCCTACCATAAGCGTTGTGTGGGCAAAAGCACCTGCTGTTGCTTTTACCCACTCAGAGGTAATTCTTGGAGTGTGTGCATAACATGTCAACATTACATGTTTTTGTATTAGTATGTCAATATTCATAATGTAAATGTTGTGCCCATTTGACTATAAATAATGTAGTGAGCAATGTATGTTTTTGTATCTATCTACCTATATAGACACACACACACACACACACACACACACACACACACACACACACACACACACACACACACACACACACACACACACACACACACAGCCACTAAACTAAATATGTAATTATCAATCCAGTTAGTTACACAAAAAAATCAAAACTATTTGAAAAATAGAATCTAATACTATATACCTTTAGATAGACAATCACAGGGTGAAAAAAAATAAGAAATGTATATTAGTTCCAGGTACCTCTAAATGGTGGTGCAACAATTCTAAAGAGTTCTTCACAGTTTTAAACATTTTAAGCAAAACTGCACTAAACAAATTAAGTTGTAAGTATAATTCCCATAAATCTAGCAGTTACAGTTTAAAATCTTATTTTTAAAAAGGGCATTTTTATTTTATCCACAGAGTACTTTGTAGTACTAATGTTACACAGTTCACCAGGTGGTACATTGCAAAGCCTGGATATTATAACTAATGATAAGCAATCATTCCACAGATTCAGTTGACTGATCTAAGATTATATGTTCCCATAGGCAATGCTGACTTTATTGGGAAGAGTAGTAAATCTAGGCAAAACGAAGGTACTACTGACATTAAAAGAATGGCAGTGATATGCTTAAATAACAGCAGTTGTGGTGCCAAGATCATTTACAGAAGCGACATGTTAAAAGGCGGAGTTCTCGCAGCTGCCAAGTATCAGATAAAACTGAAGAAT
This sequence comes from Protopterus annectens, assembly GCF_019279795.1. NCBI lineage: Eukaryota > Metazoa > Chordata > Ceratodontiformes > Protopteridae > Protopterus > Protopterus annectens. Next base: position 1,613,549,769 of record NC_056733.1, on the reverse strand, counting down.
AATAAAGGTTTAGCAGACAGCCAAAATGCGTGGTGTGAGATTTGCTGGCATTGAGTAAGTGACAATTAACTATAAGCCATCTGTAGATTGAGCTGAAGTAATCCATGAGACAGTAAGTCTGTCTCTCCAGCAATAAAAGTGAGGTTTTAAATATTGGTTTCAAGTCATGCACACCTTGTTCCAACACATCCCTCTGTCTGAATGATGACCAGTCCTGGGATGTACTATTACCTGGAGATATTTAATAATTAATGTTATTTTCATGGATCTTAACAAATTAATTAAAATTCCACATGACAGACAATTACCCATCTATAGATAATTCTGTATCATTTATAATTTTATTCTTAAAGTACGGACTCATTCCTCCAATGGCATATGCAGAACAGTAAAACCTTATTATTTTATTTTTTAACTTAACTCCTTAAATATTTCTTATCCTTTCTTTTGCTTCTTTTAATAACCTAACTTAATAACCTTTGACTGTCTATCACTCACTTGACTCCTTTTACCAAGATGTTTACCATTTCTGTAACTTTCATCTTGCCTGCTTTCTTGTGAAGGTGAGCTCTCCAGATCTTTTCCCTGCACTCTAAACTATGACTGATGCGCAGTCTTACAACAGAATCACTAATTTGTCATAATTTTTGAGTGGGTAACTATAAGAGATCAGAATGGGATGCTGTAGATCATCTTCTTAAACCTTCTCTCTGCAGACTGCATGAAAATATGTATTTTGTTTACTTCGGACGACGAATGAACAGCATGGCAATCATAGACTTCAGCAATCAGGTTATCCTATCATATGTATTTCATCAGGATGATTAACTTTGAGCAGTTAAAAAAACAAATAAGCGAAACAATAGCAGATACTTCCTAAAACAGAAATTTATTAAACATTAAAAATGGTAAAGTACTTTTCATCTACTCAATAGCAGACTTCATCAGTCTGCGATCTTTTCGCGTATTTGTTTTTTGAGAGTTTGTTAATTTTTGCAAAGTTTCTAGTAACTTTGAGCAGTTAAAAAAGGCATGGCATGTATTGTTAAAAGAAAATATCACATGAGCTACTAGCTGAAGTCATAAAGCTCTAATAATTAATCTGTTAATGAAGAATGAAGAAAGAGTTGCATCTCAAAACAGTCATCAAGCAATGGCTATCTCAATGCATTCAAACAGCATTTCTAAAAAATAATTTGCTTTAGCCAGGATAGTTTCTATGTCATCTCCCTGCACTGGGAAGTCTCACTTTTTGTGCCAGCACAGTTTGTGTAAGACATATATAGTTGAAGTAAAACAGTGAATGACAAGCGGCTAATACAAATTAAGCTTATTTTAAATGAAAGACTGTTTACTGATGAAGTAAATGAGGATAATATAAATGAATGGATGATTAATGGTGGGGTAAGTATGTCATTATTAAGCATAATGCTTATTTCACATGATGCTTTTCAGTCTCTAAGTAAGATTGCAGGAGGTCTAGATGGAAAACAATACTGCGTGGCTAGTAAACAAGAAGGTATAGAAGGATATAGATTTGTCCTGATTAGGAGAATACTCTAAAACAAGCATATAAATATCTTGATGAGCAGAAACATTGATAATAATTACATTGACTTCAGCATGTGAATATTTACTTAAAAATTGACCGGTGAAATTCTTGACACTGCAACAACCGAAAAAGACAGCAAATCCGACAAACTTTGTCTGACCAGTGATGCTTTTACAGAATGAATTGTTTATAAGGTAATGTGTAGAGTTGGGAAGAAGCTTAGCACACATGAGTAATGATGGGCAGGTAGGTTTCACCTTTTTTCTATCTGCCCCTTGCAGTCCAGTCACCCTTATAAATGGCATTGGGTGTATATCATTTTTTAGAAATGAGTGTGACAGTTGTTCTTTGTTATTCGTGTTTTGCATAATGGTGCTTGGTGATTATAGTGTTACAGTGCTAGTTGATAAAAAGTTCATAAACCTAAGAAGAGGTTATGTTATCCAGAAGTCTATATCCTGCTGCAACCACCTTATACATACCATTTCTACCTTAACTAGCATCTTTACTATCTTATAGGTTCATAGGTTATATTAGGCTAATGACCAGTAGGACCCCTTATAAGTCGAGCTGTGCAAACCCAAATGTAACCCACAAATTTGATTTATATATGGGGTGACTTACTGACTGCTTCAGTCCATCAGAGACATAAGTGCCAGACCAGGGGTGAATTCCTGATTACCAATCCACTGGTCCAAGTTGTGCTTAAATAGGGTTAGGGAGGAACTCTGCTTCACATGGATGGGAAGCTAGTTCCAGAGAATGGAAATTCTCTGAGAAACATATCTGTCTTTCCAACATGTCCTATTTATGTTGCAAGCAAAATTTACTTCTTTTGATCTAGCAGTTCTAATGTTGTTTGTTTTGCCAATGTGCAAAAAGTTCTTCAAATAGGGTCCAGGGATGCTTTGTATGCCAGGCAAAGATCACGTCAGCCTAGGGTGCTGCGTTTACTCCCTGTCTTCTTTTTGTGAGGAACGTTTGTGGATGTTCCAGTTGTTGCATCTGGTCAAGTACATACTGAAGGGGCATTAGACTCTATGATGGGTTTGATGAAGCACAGATACATTGGTAAAATGACCTCTCTGGATATTTAATGCCATGCTCTTGCTTATAAGTTGAGCAACACATAAGGATTTTCTTACTACTTTGGGCACATGCTGGTTTTATGTTAGATTACTGTCTACATGAGTTCCCAGATCCCTGGTGAATTAACTTTTAGTGTTTTTTTATTGATAGCATAGTTACCCAGGGTGGCTGACTTACCAAAAGGTACCATAATGCATAACTTTGTAGTGAGTTTTAAGCCATGGCTTTGGCACCAAGCATTTGTTTTAGACCTTCTTGAAAAGTGTTCTCTTCCTAGGGGACTTGAATGACTGTTCCCAGTTTGCAATCATCTGGGAATTTGGTTAGCCAAATATCTCTGACATTGGCCTTGACTCATGAGAAGTAGATGCCAAAGAGCAACAAGACCAGCAAAGAACCCTGAGGGACTCCTCTGATGACCAGCCTCTTTGTAGAGGTGGCCTTGTTGATCCTAACCTATTGAGTCCTATCTGTGAGCCAGTTAGCTATCCAGTATGTTACAAAAGGGTTTATGCCTAATAAGTTTATTGTTAATGCCCAAGTGGAGTACTGAGTCAACTGTTTTAGCCAGATCTAGGTAGGCAGTATGCACCATTTTCTCCTCATCCGTTACTTTAGTGACCTTTTCAAAGAAGTTCACCAAGCTCAGTACGCATGATCTGGCTTTCACAAAGCCAAACTGGGATGGATCCAGTGTCTGGAGGTCTCTTATGTTCTTGTTCATAATTTACATGATAATTCCTGTATGGCTTTGCAAATAAGATTAGTCAGACTAATGGGCCTGGATCTGTTGAAGGCCCTAATTATGAAGGGTAATGACTATTACAGTCTCCATCCTCATGGCACAAAGCCTGTTTAAGACTGTAGTTTTATAGTGGCTCTAGGTGGTCCTGATATGTCATATTTTAGACTGTTCAGGAAGCATCCCAGAATGTTTTTGGGGCCCATTGATGCAGTGTTCTTGGCTTTAGTGAGCACAGGCAGTACATGCTCTCTATTGATTCTTTTATAGCTAGAGGCAATGTATTCCACAGAATACTAAGTCTATAGTTTCATAGTTTCATAGTTTAGTACTAGGCTATCTGCCCTGGGGCATTTGTAAGCCTAGCCATAGTGATGTGGCTTTCACCACCCCATGAAATGGCACAAAAATGCACAGAATAGATTTAGAATACTGTGCCTCTGTCTAGTAGTGACACAGTGAATGTCCCCTTATATAATATAATTAGTTTACTGTGCCCCTGTCTAGTAGTGACACAGATGTGACCCCTGGGGTAAACTTACGATCTCCCATCCACTCATCAAGATTTCTCTTGAAGAGAGTTAGTGAGGGGCTCTGCCTAACATGAACTGGGATCTTGTTCCAGAGCATGGGAAGCCTCTGGGTTATGAATCTATCCCTCCAGCATGTCCTATTCATACTTGTGATGAGGTTTAAGTCTTTAGCTCTCGTGGTTCTGATGGATTTGGATTTTTTGAGGTGGAGCATGTCCATCAGTTCCTGATTGGACATGGCCTTGTACGTCAGGCACAGATCACCTCTGAGCAGGCAGTATGCTACTGAATAGAGCTGGAGTTTCTTTAGTCTGGCAGAATAAGACATATGTTGGAGACCCTTGATCCTCTTGGTGAGGTACTTTTGTGGTCTCTCCAGCTGTTGCAAATGCCGGGTTAGGTACATACCAAATGGGGCATTGTACTCAATCATGGGTCTGATGAGGGAGGAGTATAGGGGTACAATGACATCCTTGGATCTGGATGTGAATCCCTTCATGATAAGGTGTGCAAGGTAGAATGTCTTTCTAACCACTTTGGCAACGTGGGTCACTGTCGACTTGGGTCCCTAGGTCTCTGATTACTTTTTCTGTACTCAGTGGGTTTCTGTCTATGTGATAATTTGTGGGTACTTTGTTTTTCCCAAAGGGGATGACTATACATTTTTTGGCATTTAGTTTAAGGCCATGACTCCAGCACCAGTTGTCCATTTCTGTGAGGCCTTTTAGTAGGATGTATGTGTCCGCTGGTGTATCAACTATGGCTCCTAGTTTGCAGTCATCTGCGAACTTTGTCAGCCACAACCCTCCCATGTTTGCTTTAACATCTGAGAAATAAATGCCGAACAAGAGGGGTCCCAGGACAGATCCCTGTGGGACACCACTTGTGACTGGCTTTGAGTCTGACATTGCTCCAGCGATTTTAACTTTATGGGTTCTGTCCTTTAGCCAGTTTGCAACCCATCTAGTGACATAAGGGTTTACATTTAAGCTGTTGAGCTTATCTATGATGCCTGAGTGGGGTATTGTGTCGAAGACCTTAGCCAAGTCCAGGTAGGCTGTATGGACAGCTTTGCCCTCATCAATGGCTCTAGTGACTGTTTTGAAAAAGTCAACCAGGTTCAAAAGGCAGGATCTGCCCTTTACAAAACTGAACTGGGTGGGATCAAGTGTCTGTAGGTCCCCAATGTCTCTGTTTTTGAGTTCCATAATGATTCTTTCCATAGCTTTGCAGACCAGGCTGGTTAAGCTTATGGGGTGGTAGTTCCCAGGGTCTGTAGAGGTACCCCCTTTGTGGAGTGGGACCACTGTTGCTGTACGCCAGTGTTCAGGTACATATCCTGTAGTAAGGCTAAGGTTAAATAGCACTTTATGTGCGGGTTTAGCTCCTCTTGGAGTTCACGTAGCACGCAACCCGGGATACCGTCAGGTCCCATTGATGCTGTGTTTTTAGCTTTGCTGAGGGCGGCTCTCACCTGGACATCTGAGATGACAGGGAGATTACATTCCACTGGGATAAGTATTTCTTCTTTTGGGGGTGAGGGAGGGGAGAAATTTGCACTGAACCTGTCAGCCAGAATGTTGGCAATATCTGTGGGTTCAGTGTATTTTTTGTTGTGAACTAACTCTGAGCATATCTGAGGGTTTCCATGGGTTTCTAACATAGCTGAAGAAGGCTTTGTGGTTATCTTTAGTGTCCTTAGCGATTTTTCTCTCAAAGTTGGCCTTGGATGTTTTTATGAGAGAACGTAGTTTTCTGCTAGTGTTGATCAGAGATGTCTTCCCTTTATGGGATTTTGCTCTGTCGTGCAGTAGCTTCCTTCTTTTGTTATACAATTTGTTAATGGCTGAGGTCCACCAGACAGGACGCTTGCCTTTGGTGGAGAGGGTCTTGGATTTATTTGGGATTGCATGATCCATGCATTCTTGGAGATGTCCATAGAAAGTATTTGTGAAGGATTCAGCATTGTGGGATGTGGTATCCACTGGCCCAGTGGGCTTAAAGGATACCATCTCAGTCTTAAGAAGAATGAAGTCTGCTTTTGAGAAGTTTTTCACTGTGGTCTTTTGTGCTGGGGGTGGTGGCGGGATATGTATATCCAGGGTGATTAGTTTGTGGTCAGATCTCACTAGTGAGGGGTATACCTCCGGTGTGGAGCATTTTGTCCCCATGCTTGTGATGATCAGTTCTAGTATATTATCTCCCCTGGTGGGAGAGGTGACTAGTTGTTCCAGTGCATTTGAATTTATGAATTCCAGGAACCTTTGGGCTAGGGTGTTAGGGTTGTTGAAGTCTCCCAGTATGATGGTACTTTGTGATACATTCATATCCTCCAATATCTTCAGGAAGGCTGAGTGGGGTTCCTGAGATTGGGAGGGTGGTATGTAATATGCTACCAGTTGTATAGCAGTTTTGCCTGTGATTAGTTGCACCTGTATGGTCTCCTATGCTTCATGTGTTGCTACTAACCTGGAGGTGTGGGTGTCCTTGATGAATATGGACACTCCCCCTCCCGTTGTGGTTCGGCCCGGGTTTTGGGGCCGAAAAGCATGATACGAGGTATAGCCTTGTAGTGCTGGGGTGGTCTCAGGAGCATTTAACCAGGTTTCAGTTACTGCACAGACGTCAATGTTCTCCATACTGAGGAGTGCATCGAGTGCCTGCATCTTGAGATTTAGACTTCTGGCTTTGAGCAGCATTACCCTTAGTTTTTTTCCATTTTTGTTTTCTAAGGAGGTGGGTTTGTCTTTTGAGCCTTGCCTAAAAAAGGCACTATGGGGATGGCAACAGCCTTAGCCAATATCCGGAAGCCCAGTGGTGACAGGTGCAAGCCGTCCCTTGCAAAACAGCGTGGCTTGTCCAACATGTCATCCCAGGCAGACAGACATTGGATCCCCTTAGAATGACACCAGTACTTGAGCCAATTATTAAAGCTGATCATCTTGTCTTTGTATTGTGGCATCATTCTTGGTGAGGGCAAGATGCTGCTCAGGGTCAGAGTCATACCAGCCTGTGCTACATAATCAGAGAGCTCCTCTATGTCTCTTTTCATGTAGTCCAGGGAGGTACGTCTCAGGTCATATTTGTACTTGCTTTGGAGTGACCTGAGTGCGTGTGTTATGTGGCGGATCCTAGCTCCCGATAGGCAGCTCACAGTCACCCTCTCCTTGTTCAGCCTGGTAAGCGGGACATCAGTGTGTCTGACTATAGAGTCACCTATTACTAGTGTATCAGGCATGGTGTTTGGCCTTAAGGGCTGTGATTGATTGACACACTGATTTATTGAAGTATGTGTTGCATGTGTTTTGTTTTGAGGTGATGGATTTTTGGATGTCTGCTTTGGGAGCCTCTGTTGTTTTGGTAAGTGATTTTTGTTCAGGTTTATATTGCATTTGTCTATATCTAAGATACTAACATTATTCCTTGTATTTTTGTGTAAGAACTAAATTTTGTGCCCAGTGTTACTCATAGAATGCTGTCCTTCAAATGTTTTAGATAACATTGTACAATCTCCTCTAATTAGTCTGTAGTACCCAGAGTACAGTTTTAAGTGATCTAATCAGCCTAGATAAGACAACCTTTCCACAACCATTATTTATGCTGTAAAGTGTTTTGAATTCATTCAAACATAATCGTACCACTTATAGAACACGTGCAAAATGAAATGCAGTTTTCTATTTGTAATCTAACAAGGGCCTGATAGAAAGGTAGCAATACCTCAGATATTCATGAGGCCAGTGTATGCAATAGTTTCATTGTATATTGACATCTCCATAGCATGGCTTGAGCACTGGTACTGAAACTTCGTTTCTGATTGACAATAACACCTAAATCCCTGTTTTGATGTAGTACTTGAATTATGTATTTGATAACTGACTGCAGGTATCAAGGTGCAATATTGTACACATGCTAACAGTGAACAGTACGTGGTTGCTACAAATTATAAAGGAGATACATGACATTTTGCATTGATAACTTACATTGATAGTATAGTCATGTAGGTCGCACTTGAAATAATAGTAGACATTCATATTCATTGCTGCTGCAGTAGCCTTTGGCTATTTGGATTTTATCCTGCCCAGTATACAACAACCAGCATCACAAAACTCTGAAGGGAGCCAGAGCTTAACCCACATACTCTCTTGCAGATGTCAGAGCAACAAACCAGTTAGTCTGCCAAAAGGATGATCACACCAGTTGGCTTAAATGCAGACAGAAAAAAAAAATCTTTCCCAGCAAAAAGTGTCACCTGAATAACTGTGTAAAACTGTAAAACATGTGTCACCTGAATTCCTGCATAGACAGTAATTGCAGTCGGGGGTAGTCTCATTCACTGAAAACCTGTTACTGCCAATTTAAGTGGTACATTTTGGAATATTTTCTGCTTAAAGCCTGAGTCTTGGCCAGCTAAGATCTAGCTGTATTCAACTGGACATATAAGAGAATTTAAGTACCTTTTATCTGCACTTTTTTTAAATAATACAGCATTTTAATTGATTTATTTGTGTTGCATGAATATTAACTGAACTGGAAGTTTTGACTCTGTTTTTTCAGTTAGTTCTCCACCCACCCTCCCTGGTTTTATTTTGGTGTTAATCTTGGTGGCTTTGAAACTGCCCACCCCTCTTGTAAATTTGTTTGGATACTCCTTCTGGGCACATCTCATTTGCTCACTCAACTGAGTGCAGTGAGATCATATTCTGATTTCAGGCACTCCTACTGTGTACAAAGAGAGCATCTGGGAAAGAAAAAAAAAATAAGCTTGTTTCCTGCCTTTCCTGTAAGTGGTCTAGACTGTTTGTAGGCTTCTGAGCCCCCAAGCCTTTCTGTGTTGGAGGGAAGCCTTCTAGCTTAATTTTGTTTCTTAGAACTAGCCAGTTTTCTAGTTTCAGCACTCAAATCTGTTTCTTTGAACTCAGCACTTGTTCAGAACTCACTGTAAGCACTAAATAAGCTGCAAATTACTACAACACTCAACTTTCCTCACTTGTCTAGAGGAAAGCAGTTTTTAGTACTTAATAAATAAGAAGCTGTCCAGGCATGTCTAAGGGTCAGCTCCCGGTGATTTCTCCTGACTATTTGATGAATCTGGGCATCTTGGGGCAATGCAGCAATTGCCTCATGTACACAGGCAACCCTCTCCTCCTACCACCCAACACTACAACCTGTGAGAGATGGACTTATATAGCCAAACTGGAAGCAAAGCTCTCTTCATCCAAGACTGGACTAGACAGTCAAGAGGAGAAGGTAAACACTTGCACCACACCAAACTCATCACATAGTCCCTCTCAACCTACACCACCAAAACACACATAGAAACACAAAACACACACCTAGATTCACGGAGGCTCTCAATAAAAACCTGCCCAAGCATCAGGGACCTCCAAAGCAGAAACGTAAGCAAACTCCACCCCCCAACACAACCCAAATGACACTTAGCCCACAAACTCAGTGTGCCACTCAACCACAGCCCATAAGGCATAACGTACCCAACACTCGAGTCATAGGTGATTCTATAGTCAGGCACACCGATGTTTCACTCTCCAGGCTAAACATGGAGAAATTTACTGTCCGCTGCCTGTCAGGTGCCAGGATCCGCCACATAATGCATGCACTCAGGTCACTCCACAAGTACAAATATGACACTGTCATTGTCCATGTTGGTGTGAATGACCTAAGATGTACCTCCCTGAACTACATGAAAAGAGACATGGAGGAGCTCTCCGATTTTGTAGCCCTGGTAGGTATGACCCTAGCCCTGAGTAGCATCCTGCCATTACCCAGAATGATGCCACAGTACAAGGACAAAATGATTGACTTCAACAATTGGCTAAGCTTCTGGTGTCATTTGAAAGGGATCCAGTATTTGTCTGCCTTGGACGACATGATCGACAGACCACGATGCTTTGCCAGAGATGGCCTGCACCTGTCGCCCTTGGGATTCCGGATACTGGCTAAGGCTCTTGCCATCCCTATAGTGCCTTTTTTAGACAAGGTTCAAATGACAATTTCACCACCATAACAGGTACAAGCAAGCAAAATCTGAGGGTAATGCTACTCAATGCTAGAAGTCTAAACCTCAAAATGCACTCACTCAAGGCACTCCTTAAATTGGAGAACATCGACATCCATGCAGTGACAGAGACCTGGTTCAAAGCTCCAGAGAGCACACCTGCATTACCAGGCTATAATTCATACCACATCTTTCGGCCACCTAACCTGGAACGAAGCACTAAAGGTGGAGGCGTGCCCATATTCATTAAGGATATCCACACCTCCAGGCTAGTTGCACAGCATAATGCATCTGAGATTATCCAAGTGCAACTAACTCTGGGCAAGACCGCAATCCAAATTGTAGCTTGCTACAGATCCCCCACCATGCCCCAGGATTCCCACTCCTCATTTCTTGATACACTGGAAAATATTAGGGTACAATCCAACACCCTAATAATGGGTGATTTCAACTACACCACCATTAACTGGGAAAACTACTCATGTACCAACTCTTTTGCTCAACGTTTTCTGGAATTGATAAATTCCAACGCCTTGGATCAACTTATTCCCACCCCCACCAGGGACAGTAATATCCTAGACCTGGTCATTACCAACATGGGCAACTGGTGTTCCACACCAGAGGTCAATTCCTCGTTGGTCAGATCCGACCACAAGCTAATCACCCTAGACATCCACATCCCACCCCCAATTAGGGAAACCACTGTAAAAAACTTCTCCAAAGCCAACTTCACACTTCTTAAGACAGAAGTGGCAAACTTCATGACACCCATGCAGATGGACAATAGAAGTACGACTGCTGAATCCAACACAAATGCACTTTATAAGCACTTACACAAGTGCATCGATCATGCTATCCCTAATAGAACCACAATGCTATCCTCCAAAAAAAGGAAGCCAATCTGGTGGTCCTCTGCCATAAACAAACTCTACAACAGAAGAAAGAAACTGTTGCAAAAACCCATGACTGGAGGAACTCCCTGGTCAACCTCAGTAAGAAGCTGAGATCCCTCATAAAATCCTCCAAAGCTAGTTACGAAAACAAAATTGCCACTGACTCTAAAGACAACCACAAAGCATTCTATAGCTATGTCAAGAATCTCAATGGCAACACTCAGATCTGCTCTGAGTTACAGCACAATGGCACTAAATATACAGAACCAACTGATATTGCCAACATCCTGGCAGATAGGTTCAGTGCTAACTTTAATCCCCTCTCACACCCTAGAGGGCCCATCTCTATACTGGAAGAATGCAAAGTTCCTGTAATCACGACTGCACAGGTAAAAAACACACTCTCCAAAGCCAAGAACACAGCATCCATGGGACCTGACAATATCCCAGGCTGCATTCTACATGAACTACAGAATGAACTGGCACCCTACCTAAGTACCATGTTCAATCATAGCCTCACCTCAGGCTTTATGCCCACTGAATGGTGCACCATGACTGTTATCCCACTCCACAAAGGGGAAGCCACGACAGACCCCGGGAACTACCGCCCCATTAGCCTGATGAGCCTGGTCTCCAAGGCCATGGAATGTATCATCATGGAACTCATAAACAAAGACATTGGTAATCTCCAAACTCTGGACCCTACCCAGTTTGGGTTTTTAAAAGGCAGATCATGTCTCCTAAATCTGATTGACTTCTTTGAAGCAGTCACCAAAGCCATAGATGAGGGTAAGGTGGTTCATACAGCTTATCTAGACCTCGCCAAGGCTTTTGACACCATCCCCCACTCTGGAATTATAGATAAGCTCACTAAACTAGGTATAAATCCCTATGTCACAAGATGGGTTGCCAACTGGCTCATGGACAGAACCCACACTGTGAAAGGAGCAGACTCTAAATCCGACTTCAGACCAGTGACAAGTGGAGTACCACAAGGTTCAGTCTGGGTCCTCTCCTGTTTGGTATCTACTTCTCTGAAGTACAGACTAACATAGAAGGTCTTTGGTTAACAATGTTTGCCGATGACTGCAAACTAGGAGCCATAATCAAAACTCCTAATGATGTGGGCATACTACAAAAGGGCCTCACTGAGACAAATGCTTGGTTTCAAAGCCATGGCCTGAAGCTCAATGCCAAAAAGTGTACTGTCATCCCCTTTGGTAAAAACTCTGTATCCATAAACTACCACTTAAGTGGTAGTCTACTTAATGCTGAAAGTGTGATAAGAGACCTTGGGGCACAGGTGGACAGTAGTCTCTCCTTTGATAATCACTTCACCACAGTGGTCAGGAAATCCTTCTACGTGGCTCACCTCATCACAAAAGGTTTCTCATCCAGAAAAAAAGAGGACATTGTTCCCCTCTACTCGTCACTAGACTCATTATAGAGTACAACATCCCTTTTGGTAAGTACCTCACAAGACATCTACAACAACTGGAAAGGTCACAAAAATACCTCACAAAGAGGATTACTGGTCTCAAACAGATGCCCTCATGAACCGTCTCAAAAAACTCCAGCTTTACTCCATCGCATATCGCCTACTCAGAGGCAATCTCTGCCTAACATACAAAGCTATGTCAAACACAGAGCTGTTGGACATGCTCCACTTAAAGAAATTCCAATCTTTCCGAGCTACATGCTCTAGGGATCTAAACCTTGTCACCACAATAAACAGAACATGCTGGAGGAATAGATTCCTGTCTCAGAGACTTCCCATACTCTGGAACAGACTATCTATCTATGTTAAACAGAGCTCCTCATTAGCACTCTTCAAGACAAATCTTGATGATTGGATGGGAAATAGGAAATTCACCCCAGGGATCACTTCTGTGGCTCTGCTCGACAGGGGCATAGGAAAATAAATTTATTGGGTGGAAAAAGCCAGGGTACCTTTTTGGCTAGGCTTATATAGGCCCTAGGGCTAATAGCCTAGTACCTACCTATGAACCCATGAACCTTTAACAGGTGCATTTACTTAGCAATGTAAAAACCTTTTTATAGAATGGCTTGAGCTAAGACTGAAAAGAAGAGGAGGAACCATGGATGGACATTCTGAAATAGCTAATATCCCTTGCCAAAGGAGTAAACAGGCCATCTGATAGTAACACAAATATTTGAAAACTACTGATAATGTTGTAGAATAGGGCCTTGTTTGTAGATTGAACACCAACTATAAAAACTTTTCCATTAGTTAGCATATTGAGCTATGTAATGTTTGACTGAAAATGATTGGTTAGATTATAAGTGATGTATAATGTTTGCAACGGATTACTATCAAAAGCCTGAAATTCGCAATTGCGAATGATCATATCTGCGATGCATTTGATCGACCTCATGCATATTAAGTAGGTCAGAACATTGACACATAACATCATCTGTTTGTCGATATTAAAGTTGACAGTTAAAGTAGATGTAGATGTTTTCTAACCTTTACTTCTGTACGTCCTTACAAACAGACGTACACCTGGACGTCGATATTCTGCCTGTTGCTCCTACCATGTTCGAGACATTCTGCCTGTCGCTTAAGTCACTTTCTGCCATTTGTTTGTAAACTGTTTGCAACTGAGAGTGTATCAGTATAGTTTGTGATGTGAAATGCTTGCAACTAGGATTGTGTCGGTGTGGTTAGTTTTCATATATATAAATTTATGATTGCTTATGTCATAAGTGATGGTTTAATAAAGATGTTTCTTGTTTAAAAAGGGGGAGCAGGAAGTGAATAATTTATATAATGTTGCTTAGGTTATGATTACTTTTGTATAAATGAAAAATTGCCTATGTCACAAGTGATAATTCAATAAAGTGTGTTTAAAAAAAAAAGATTTCCTAGTAGAGGGATCTCTTGCCCCCTTTAGTACCTGCTGAATCTTCTCATGAAAAAGGTGTCTACAAAGTGTCTAAAAGGTATTAGAACTGAATCATCCAGTTAGTCCGTTGAAGTTGTTAGAGATTAGGGTTTATCAAACTTCTCCTGTCTTGTGTAAGTAGATCCAGTCTGTGAGGAAGCTTATGGTAATTGCCCTGACCAGTTCCATAAGAAGTGAGAACCTCCACCACCAGAATCAACAAAAGCACTAACAGGCAGTTTACACTGGACTGGATATTGACAAATAAACTCCATAATATAAAATCTTTTGTTTGCTTGCCATTCTTTCCATACTACAAGCGACCACTTCCCATCCCATGAAATCAGACAACAACATGGTTCACCTAAACAAAGAATCTATAAATAAGTATGCAATTTAGCCAAATTTGACAAGTATGCATTTATTATTGCCCTGCCCCACTACAACTGAAATGTAGTAAGGGTAATTCCCCCTATTTGAAGCAGTTACTCAATTCAATTGCACCTTCCTAAAAGTACTAAATGATATAACACCAGTTAGGACAAGAAGGGTAAAATATAATACAGCACCATGGCCGACAAAAAGTTCAAACAGCTCATTTAGGAAAGAGATAAAGCATGCAAATAATGATCTAAGAATAAAACACAGACACCATACCAAGATCCTTGTTAAACCTGACAAGAAATTCTACTACAGTAATTTCCAAAAATCACCAAAACAACCCAAGCTTTTTTGTTCCTTTCTAAATAAACTATTACACCCCGGCCATACCACTATACCCTGTCCTTCAACTTCAAACAACAAAGAGTCCATTGCCACTCATTTTCCAGTCAATTCTATCAATAATCAATGATCACCTCACTTCACCCCATCCAACTTCCATCTCTTCTCAAAAGCAACACACTGTCATTTAGTTTTCAACCCATCCCAATATCAACCATAAAAATTTACTAGACAAATTAAAAGTAACAACCTCAGCAAAAACACATCCTCCTCTCCAACACCCAGCATGGTTTCAGGCCTAACCACAGTACCACTACTGCTCTCCTCAACTTCACCAACATAGTAAACCAGAACAGAAGTGAGGGCAACCTTGTTTCTTCACTTTTCCCTGGCCTTTCCAAAGCATTTGACTCAGTGTCCAACCAAAAGCTCCTCTCTATACTTGCAACACTAGGTCTCAGTTACACCTCCCTCTCCTGGTCTCACTGTTGTTTATGCAGTCATCAGCAGGCAAGTAAATGGCACCAAAACCTTTCAGCATTTCAACCAGTCTCTGTTGGTGTTCCCCAAAGGTCACTACTCAGATGCCACCTTCTATTTAACTTCTTCTTCTTTCAGCTTTTCCCGGTTAGGGGTCGCCACAGTGGATCACCTGTCTGCTCATGATTGGCAGTGGAGTTTTACAGTGTCGAGTTGCCAGCCCGGCGCCTAACCTTCCACTGAAGGCACACACATGCACACACAGGGTCAATTTGGAGTGTCCAATCCACCTACAGCATGTCTTTGGGATGTGGGAGGAAACCGGAGCACCCAAAGGAAACCCACGCGACCACAGGGAGGACATGCAGACTCCACACAGAAGGCACCCCAGCCAAGGATCAAACCGGAGAACCTCTTGCTGTGAGGCGACAATAACATTTTTCATAAACAAACTTTATACCACTACAACACTTGCTACTCTTTTATACTCTGCCAATGATTCAGCTTTTATCTGCTGGGAAATCACTTAAAAATCTTTTACTGACATTGAAAGATGGCTAAAAAATTCTAACTTGATGCTTAATGCCAATAAAACCCACACATATGCTATTTACTCCAAAGCAACACTTAACCAGAAACACGCATTTCATATTACCTCAAATAATAACACAAAAATAGAAACCATAAGTCAAACTAACCTACTCAGTCATAATAGATGACGACCTCAAATTTGATCACCATATACTTCATTCTGTCAAGATAACTTACCAACAACTCAGCTCCCATTATAGAGCCAAATACTACTTGAGAGATCAAGCAAGGATTACCTTAGCAGCAATATACCTCTTTCCTTCTCTATTATATGCTTCCCCTATCCTTACCAATACCAACACCACATATAAAACTAAACTAGTCCCCTGCTACTACAAAATAGCTAAATTTGTAACCAACCAACCAACCTTATAAAGCACACCACTACCTTGCATTAAAACAATTAAACTGGCTTGAACTCCCAAATTAGTTAACATATTCACACATAATCATTGTATACAACCTATTGCACTCCCCATACAAATGTCGAACATTATGAAATACTCTACTGTACCCACTAGAAATAAACGTTTACTATGTATCAGTAAGACATTCAACATTGCTAGAGAATATGTCCACTCTCAGTATGTGTCAAAACTCTGAACTGAAATCCCCACACAGTTAATACAGAAAAATAAATTAAATGGTTTCAAAACTTTGCTTAAACAGCACCTATGTCAAAGATGGTTCGGTTCTTCCTTCTCACCTGGCTAGCTTTACTCAGATGACTTTTTCCAACTGTTATAGATACTTTGCTTCGTGATATTTTTGTACCTTATCACTCCCCCTCATACTGCACTTATTTCCTAAATTCTTACTTTACCTATTTCTTTCACACCCCACTACTATTCACACTTCCTCCTCTGTGCATTTATCTTACTGCTCATTTGCCTAACTTCTCCTTTCATCTCTCTCTTATCATTTCTTACTACATTAAATAAATAACTAAAAAAATAATGGAAAGATCCACAACTACTCCAGGAACGCTTGTTCTTTGAAACCAGAAACATTCTGGAGTACAAGCCTTCCTCCCCTTGGTTTAAAGCCACTGGTTGTATGACTCCTAGGGTAAGTATGTGTTGAAGAACCTGAGGAAAAAACTCTGTTTTGTTTGGATGGTAGGGAGGAATTCCCCTTAAGGAAGGTATGTGTATCTAATGTTAGCTGTAAATATCCTGAACCAGTATCAGTACCCAAGAGTCTGAAGCAATCAGCTGCCAAAGGGAAAGGTTGAGAGCCAGTCTGTGGGGCTAACTTAAAGAGGTAGGAATGGTGGGATGGGGCAAAGAAAAGGGATGCTGGCATAGTAATTCTGAAGGCATAATCCATCCTTTTTTCTGAAAGCAATCCCATCTTTTGCTGTTCCCCTCCTACCTTTTCTTTTTTATTCCTTGTTTGTCAGCAGATGACAGGGAATGATTATTTTTTCTTTTTTTTTGTAAAGAAAAACAGAGGGTTTGTAAGATTTATCATGTGGGGATTAAAAAAATCATAGTAACTCCTTAAATTAATTTCCCTCTGACATCAAACAGTTTGAAAACCTGGGTAGCAGCGAGACCAAATACACCGTCCTTGTCTACATTAGAGTTGAAAATCTCAAGACTTTACCTCATCTGAAAATGTTTCAATACATACCAAGGTATATCTTCTCAAAACAGTAACAGTAGTATTGGCTTAAGTCACAGTAGATGAACAATCATATGCACCTTTCAAAGCAAGTTTAGACACATGAGATGGATTAGAAATTGCATGATTCACACAACACTTACCTTCTAATGGAAGTACGGCAGAGCAATCTCACAAGCTGTTAATACCTAACAGTATAGACCAGAAGAAGGACATTTTCTTATGGAGATCTGTATAGTACCTTACCTACTTATCTGCAGGAGTAGGGTTGGTATTAATAAATGTTCTGCTTTTTTTGCGGGAGGAGGATCAAAAGCTGAGGGTCAGGGTTATTGCAAGCAGTTTTTAATACATCCTTCAAGGCCAGTATAATTGGAGGAATGGGCATAGCATGAGGTAACTCCACTTGTAGAATATCATAATTTCTCTCCAGCTTATGGGAAACATTCACTTTTTCTTACACATATACATTATTCATCATGGGACTAATCATAGAAAAGGGAAATTCATCTAATGGAGTTGAAGAGGACAAACTTTCCTCTGAATCAAAGTCTTGGTCTTGATAGCTAGACAAAAAAAGGCCTGTCTTTCTATGTCAGAATCATCTAAAATATTTTCCTTAGAAATAATTTTTGCTTTCCAGGATGGAAAGCCTTCAATAAAATCCTAGCTAAAGCAACAAAAACATCCTTATGAGCAGACAAAATTTCTTTGAATGATCAATGTCTATTCTTTAGTTTCCTTTTTCTTGGGACATCCTAGGAAGAAGACCAAGAAAGGAAATGCATATCATCTCAAGCAAGAGGTCTTTTTTACTAGCCACCCTGAGGGGACTCTCTTGTGTGTCTGTGCCACACCTAAAATGGACGGCTCTCCGATGCTCACATCAGACAATGGAAAAGCCAAAGAGGACATGTCTGACCTCCTGGTCCATACTGGCCAGCAAGGCTAAAACAGAATGATTTGAGGTAAGTGATCTGCGGAACCATTAGTGGCCACTGCAGAGTCACCTACCATTGGCTGAGGCACTGATTCAGCCTGCACTATGGACAAGGGCTTGTGCTCTCACTGTTTTTTTTTCTTTTTAGCTATGTTGGAAGAAGGAACAGCAGGTCCGATTTAAGAATCTGTGCCGTAGCAAAGTAAAAAGCCTGATTGTCATTAAGCACTGTTGGGAAGTAAGTGGAAGGTGGAAAGTGTTCAAGTGTTCATAAGCAGCACACACAATTCAATACACAGTCCCTCAAAATTCAAAGGTAAAGGCACAAGCAGAAAAATAAAATCCTGTCATAATTCCCTTTCACAGAAAGTGCACTGAAAGTAAACAAGAAATTAAGAAAATATATCATAAGGTTAATTCAAGCACCAAACATAAATTACATTTCTAGCCCTGAAATGCACCTCACATAACACCTTCAAGCAAAATGTCTCAAGCAGTTAAAATAATTTAGGTAATTACTCACAAATTAAACACAAGCACCAACACATTCAAACATTGTTTTAAGTACATAAAAGAATTCCAAAGCTTTAAATCTTTACACTTTATTTAAAATGTTTTAAAAGAACTACATTTTTTCTTACAAAACAAAACCCAATATTCAGCAATAAAATCTGCTCTAAAAATAGCAGTTTCTGACAAGAAATTTCTGATACTAATAAGATTGTCAGTATTCTTCACTAAACAGAAAATACATCAAAACATTCTAAGACATTTAAAAAGGCATTACATTCTTTACGAAAAGGTTCCCCTATGGGGAATTTTCTGCCAAAAATGAAGCCTGTGTCTGATTGCTGTTTCCTGTGAAGTCTATCAGATGTTATTCCTTGTGGAGGCAAGAAAGTTCTGAGCTAATTCTGAAGTGAGCTTCACTGAGATTGTTGAAATCCCTCCAAAAACAGGCTGTCCAATGAACACTCAGAATGAATGTGTGGGAGTGAGCCAGAGCTTTGTGAAGCTGGCCAGTTAGTATATACCAGACAGGATACAATCCAGATAGCCAAAGGCTACCGCAATAGTGAGAATGATGAACATCTAAACTATCAGTTAACATAGCTACTACCTTAAAGTCACCAAAAAATTTGCTAACCCATGTAAGTTACATGTTAGGAAAACTGGACAAAATAATTAAGTAAAACTAGACCCAAACCGATGCTTGGAGTATCTTGGTAGAAGTCTGACTAGATATTGGTATAATGCCCCTTATTTTATGAGTGGCAGTGCAATTACTGATTCGGTTTCTTACCCATCTAGTTAAATGTAAATTGACCAACTAGGCTAGACAGACCCCCGGATTTACTAATCTTCCATGTAAGACTAGATTAGTCTTATATGGAAGCTCCAGTGTAAGAGTATGATGACAGCGCACCATGCATATTAATGAGGGTGTGCTGCCTCAACTCTAAAGCTTACACGGAGTGTGGACAAGTGTAGGGGGTGTGTCGGACTGCTCAATCCACGCCCCTGCAATGAAGAAATGCCACAACTTCCAGTTACAAGAGCGAGTCTGCTCACATGTGTACAATGTGACACTACACTCTGCCATATGTTAAACACCTTACAAAATTAAAAATAAAAATAATTTTTTTTCTTCCAATATAGCTGCCCATAGTTGCGCGGGTTTGCGTGGGTTTGCCCATTGCTTAGCTACAGTTAGCAGCTTAGACACCAGAAGAGGATAATAAGAAAAATATATGCAAATTAAGCAACATAGCGATAGCTTAGTGGTTAGAGTTCTCGCACAAATAGGAGGCATTCCCGGTTTGAGTCCCACTATTGCACATTCCATTTTCTGTGGGAAATCTGTATACAAAAATATTTCCTGACATTTTTTATGTATAAGTTTTGTAAAAAGCATTGAAATGTTAAATGTAGTAATGAACGAATTATATATATATATATATATATATATATATATATATATATATATATATATATATATATAAAGGTGAAATGGTTATGCATTCTGAAGCACGAGTACCCTATTTTAAGCAATATAAAGCACTGCTAAGCACATTTTACCAGTATTGAGCATATTTAAATACAATTGCACGTAGCTGCGCACCACGCTAACCAGCGCAACATCTTTGCACAAAGCTGTGCACCGCGCTAACCAGCGCAACCATAATGTCTTTGTGCATAGCTGCACACCGCGCTAACTAGCACAACATCGAGCAACGTCGGGCAAAGTTGAGCAAAGTCGGGTAAACACGCTCACATCTGCTTTACTGTTCCTTAGCCAGTCAGGTCTGCCCAGCAGGAAAATAAAAAGCAGTGACAGGGCTTGAACTCAGGATACTGTGCACTATAGTCACAGTACTTAACCACTAAGCCATGACAGCATTTCACAAGCATGCACTTTCAACAGACATATATCTATCAAAGAAATTTTAAACACTGCCAACATCAGCTAAGCAGGCGTGCCTACAGCTGAGTTTTTCCAAAACTGGCCAATCACAAATAAGTGTGAGAAATGAGGCATATTTAAGCTCCACAGGTGGGAATACTTACAATAACTGGTTGTAGCTTCCTTTTGCAGTCAGCATGGCTGGTGTTGGTGAAGGCACTCGATTTAAAGTGCAACGCTGAGGCATCCAGGAAACCAAAATTATGGTTTGGCTCCTCTTCCACAAACATGAGGAAAGACTCCTATGGGGCCAGTACCAGGGTACCCAATATAAAATGGAGGCCTGGAACAGTCTTGCCCGTGATCTCACCAGTGCCACTGGTGTTAATTGGACTGGTGAGCAGGTAAGGTACCATTATTATGACCTGAAGCGACGTAGGGGGGATGAACTGGACCAGTGGATCCAGGAATCCCGTATGATGCCTAATGTCCCAGTACTGAGTAAGTATCCATTGTATTAAGTAATTAAGAATTGCTATGCTTGTCTATACTAAGGATAGGTATGTCTCAATATCACTGCATTTACTTCACAGCTGCAGGTGACCGGGCTATGAACCTGCAAGCCCATTAAGATAGGCTGCAAAGGCTGCATCATGAGGCAGTATAGTAATTATTCTGCATGTACTGTTATATAAAATAAATGAGAGAGCCTTCAAAAAGTCTTTTAACCCAATAAATAAAGGTGTAATAATCCTTTAATAAATGTATGATTCATGGAGTGCTTCTGTGTCATTTTCTTTGATATGTTGTTGTACTGTTGCATTCTACAAATTGTAGTGTTGTATTAAGCAGTGTCAACCCACACTTGGGTAGGCCCATATAACATGGATGAAGGGAGTGCCAGTAGCTTGTATGCATATGTACAGCCCTCAACTGTTGGTTCATGGCCAGCATGTACAGGTTAATCTGGCACATGAGTAGCTTAGTATTGTGTTCTCCAGAAATGTCAGTGTGCTGCCAGAAATGTAGGGAGCTGTTAACATATAACTGATACTTTCACCTGAACATATCTAGGTAATTATATGAAAATAGAGCTGTCAGTGTACCATCTTAGCAGTAGTGTGTGTGAGCAACTCTCAAAATACATTGCAGTAACATCTGCATCTTGGACAGTTTGTATGTAAGATACAGCTCATGTACATAATGATCTAGCAAAATCCAATTGCACAATATAAGGACATTGGGTAGTGTAATAATACATGTAAGGGACATATAACTGCAGTTAATAGGAATGTAGTGAAAACAAGAAGGATATATAAGTTGTTAATTGAGCTATCTTTTTCCACCCTACTGTATGTGCATAAAAAATGCAATTCCACACCTCAATCGGTATGTCTAATCTCAAAACATTTGTTGGGACATATGTCCTATTGGTTTATAAATATTTGCACTTATTTCTATGCATGTGCCCTGTTAAAATACCACAATATTGGTGGCCTGTTGCCATCAATTAAACCTGCATGCTGTTGTAATGTCCACTATTGTTCTATATATGCATGTGTCATGCTTGCTTTTCAACTGTTGAAAATCTGATGTGTTGGGTTAATGGGAATACTCCTGCATGCTGTTATATCTAATTGGGAATGCTGTTGACTGTTACTAACCCATATCTTTATTAAACTCTCCAAAACATAGTTCTTATGGGAAGACCAGTCCCAGTGGACCAACCTGTCCCACCTCAGCTGGCTATGGCACCTGGCATCAGCAGATCTGATGCCCAGCCTGGGACCTTCTCCTCTGTTGGCCCTGTACCACCTTCAGAAAGTGCTGCAGGGGATGGGGCTCGGCCTCCCTGTGCAAGCGGGGGCGGAGAGGCATTTATCAACCTTTGTAGGGTCTGGGCTGTGGTGCATAGAGAGATTGAACGTTCTGTTGCCGAACCTCTAAGCCAGCTTGAGGCCAAAGTGGTGCAACTCATGGGTCAGCCTGCCCCTCCTACACAGCCCCCAGCACAGCCACCTTCTGGGCCGTGAATGTGCAGTGGTGACTGCCCATGGGTGGGGACCTCAGTCCCACTGTTTCCATCTGGGGGCTCATGGGCTTGCGATTTCCAAACATCCCTCCCCGTTAAAGGTGTTCACCCACCACGTGTCATATACCGCCCCTGTAGGCATCTTGTCTGTCTTGTCTGTTTACTTCCCCAACCTACCTCCACAAATATACCTACTTCCCCTACCCCACATTCCATTCTCACCTGAAAAAAAAAAGGGAAAACTGCTCCCAAAAAAAAATTACGTCCCATACATAGCTGCCCATTTTTCACACATGTCCAATGGACACATGAAATGGTATTTAATTGGTATTACAACATACTTTGTTGTCCT
Organism: Protopterus annectens; assembly: GCF_019279795.1. Lineage (NCBI taxonomy): Eukaryota > Metazoa > Chordata > Ceratodontiformes > Protopteridae > Protopterus > Protopterus annectens. The sequence continues at coordinate 1,613,526,893 of NC_056733.1, read as the reverse complement.
CACCCTTCTCTCAGGGGTTGAAGGGTTCATATCTACCTCCAAATTTATTGCATATGCACAGCTGTTACTGTTGAAGAAATGGGCAGCTATGGACATTCCCTACACTTGTCCTGCACATCCCAAGCTATTTTCCATACTGTCTTTCCCTCTTTGTGCCCCTTTTTCACCACTTTCCTATCTCCCCATTTTTCTTTTCTTTCAAAGAAATTAGCGCGGGGTGAGCGGGAGTAAGCAATATTAAGCAGTAGTTAGCGGGTTCGCGTGGGTCTGCACTTGGCTAAGCAGTGCACAGCATTGCGCAAACCTGCGCAAACCCGCTTACAACTGCTTAAAAGTGCCTTAGTCACTCTGTATGTGAGGGCCCTTGTTCTGCTCAGGAACAAAATAAAACACCTCTGTAAATCTCGAACCCCGGACCTTGCACACACTACACAACATGAAGTACCACTAAGCCACGGTACATATACATCAAGTTGGTGCTTAAATAATTATTTCATGCATCAGAATGAGTGAATGTAAAGGAAAATTAGGAATACCATACCACACAACTTGTTCTGTGGATGTTGACCAACAGTTGTTGTGGGATTACATTACATGACTGTGATAAGAGAAGCAGTAATTCTAGCAGTAAATAATGTTACACCATCACTTTACAACCCCACACAGTATCACAGCAGGACAAACACTGGCATATCTGTTTAGGGCAGAGGGGAGGCAGAAACACAGAGGCATATTAGCCTTTCTGCTGTTACACACTGTGCAAATAGCTTTGGAAGGAGTTTTGGAAGCATACCCTTATGTAGAAATACAACACTGACATACAAATGGATGTAGCCATGTACTGGTAGAAACCAACTGTAAGAATGCCATTGCTCTATTGCTGAAAAGACCTGTGTGGTGCACAGACAAAAAATAACAGGCTATTCTCTCGCTATCATGTGGATAGGTCCACAGTTGGGAGTTACACAGACAGACTAGATGCCTTGATAAACTAACATGTACACAGCAACCCTGTAAGTCCAACAAGATAAAACCCACACAATACTGCTTACGCTCTCTGTACCTCTACAACCCTACCCAAATGTAGAATATACCTGTGTGTGCAGGGTCTACCAAGGATGTAGGTAAGCATACTCACTGCTGAAATGTGTCCAGTTTTTCTGAGCAGCTTGTGCTAATGTCAACACTAAAAAAGCGCAAACTGTTTAGAACTGAGTAAATGAATATTCACAGTATAGCAGTTCACAAACAATTCTTGTGCCAAAGGAATACATCTCTATAACTAGCTTTGTATGGCAGTTAATTGTAACAGTTGAAATGAAAGTACATCTTTACATGTATCATGGGGTAGCATTTTGAGGGGTGAGTACATGTCTACACTGACAAGTGGGTACTGGAAGCAGCAACATTAGGTCTGAGTACAAAATGTAAATCTCTGGCTACACCCCTGGCTTCTAATATAAGAACTATACCAACCTTCTGTCTTAAACAATGATGCCCACACTAAACAAGGATGATCTCCATCTTGGAAAGCTGAAAGGGCAACGCCTACATGAGTCAGCAATTTATAGTACTGGGTTGCTATGACAGTGATTACTGCAATTACTACACAGCAGGCTGCACTCACTTAGCAAATGGTGGGCACTAATTTGTGTAGAGGCCATCACATGCTCATGTGCAAATTCCTACAAAAGCAGGCTGCAATCTCTGCCAACAAACTCAGTCACTCTATTGCAGAGACTGACAGAGAGAGAGAGAGAGAGAGAGAGAAAAGGAAAAAAAATATTACAAAATTATACAAAGGAAAGGTATGTGACACATATGTATTTACTGGCATGTAGTAGATGTTATTGAAGAATAGTCTACATAATGTGAAACATTCATATGTGGTAGCAGTACTTCTTTCTGCACAGATGTTCTGCTTAACTACTGCTATGGACAATACAGTGTGTACCTATGGGCAGTGGGACATACCTGTGAAATGTGTAGTCCAGCATTAAATGTCAAAGATCTGATCCATGTTATCTGTGTTCTGTACAGTAGTGTGGTCAATGGCTGTTGGGGGGATTAGCGCTGACATTATATAAACATGGGTGTGACAGAACAACACATGCATGATAGTCATATTAAAATGTAGCTTAGCATTGGCAACTGCTGTAGCAGTCTAGTATGCTTATCTAGCATCTGTTGCCATATATACCCCGCAATGTTAGTCTGTGTTCATATGTGACACCTGTTTGTGTTGCAGCTGTGAGATCCAGGGACTTACAACAGTGTGGACCATGTGTGTGTATGCCACACACATATGGAGAAACATATATATATGTCATATATATTCACATCTGTATATGTGCATAGAGCAGGGGACATATTCCAACTGTTTGCGAAGGAGGGAGATATATATGTTGCTGAAGGTTAGTATGCGCATATTTGTATGTAGGTTTAGTGTGTGACAAACAAGACAGCATACAGTGCTGGTATATGACATGTGGTGGTTAAACACTGTGGGTGGCTTGTTCAGTTTGCAATGCTGAAGCCAGTAAGGCCTGCTAAATCTACATGGGCTGTGAACACCTTCAATGCATTTATCCCAAGACTGTGCGATTTTATTATATTACTGTACACCTTACATCCTTTGTATAATTGATATTCTCACTATGAAAGGTGAAATGTATATGTGCCTATGTATATATGTATATGTAGACAAATGGATGTGTATATGTATATATATATATATATATATATATATATATATATATATATATATATATATATATACTTATACACACCTACATCTACTTGTTGCAATAGATTCTCTGTACTGTTGACTGACTGTGATGGTCAATATGTTTGTGAATACGTCAAAGATATGTATCTCTGGGATAGCTTACTGGGAAACTGTTTATGTTATGGTATTATGGGCCCTTGCTTTGATCCTAGCAAATGCTGTGTATTCTGTTGCTAGGCAGAACAAGTGCTATTGCATACAGTGTGATTAAGTCCCTTGGTTTTAACTAGGGTGTGTCATTGGAGGTTAAAGCACTACATCTATGATTATTGATTGGTATCGATGTTGAATGCAAATCCTGTGTGTACTGTAGTACTAATTGAAGCTCTGGGCCTGTACAGCAAAGTATGGTGTATGTCCACATTGCTTGCATCCACTGTTTTGTGTGGTCCCTGTATTCGGCACAGATTACATTTCTCAAAATTAAGGTTGTGTAAGTACTGACACATAGTACTGTATAGTACACACTGAAAGCTTATCTGGGTTGTCATACCTTTGTGTCCTGTAATTATGTCTGATGTGTGTGTGGGTATGTCTGCAACATGTCCTTTGACATATGTGTGGTAATACATATAACTGCGTATCTAGCAACATTCATAGTGTACTACAGCAGTATGTGACCTATATTCCCAATTGTGCACATATTTTGGCCACAGGTTTGGCATTAACAAGTTGTGTGGTATAATAGTAATACATTTACTGGACCTTACACTGATTGTGATGGATGATATATTTCTTTACACATCAGCTTGATGTATATCTGCTGTGGCTAGGTGGTGCATCATGTTGTATACAGTGTGCCAGGTACTCTTGTATAGTCTTATATAGTGATTTTATTGAGTTGCTGTGCAGAACATGGTTCATTAGATAGAGAGTGAGCAAGGCACTTTTAAGCAGTTGTGGGGTGAGCAGTGATAAGTGGCAGTTACAGTGTTTCATTCAAAGTTAACTTATAGGTTGCTATATATGGCAGTTCAGTGATATCTGTACGGTATAATGTTAAATGTGCCATATGATTTGCTCAGACATATTTTTGTATTTATGTTTTCCAGGGATCATGGCCCACCACAGGAACCCAAGTTACAGTAGTGCTGAAGATGATATCATCACTAGCAGTATGATTCAGCACTACCGTCTAATGTTTCCAAGAATCAGCCAGGACCAGCAGGAGCGTACTGCAATGTGGCAAGATCTTGTCTGCAGGGTCAATGAGGTAGGCCTGCATAACCACACATATGAGCAGATACACCACCACTCCAGTGATCTTCTCAGACATGTCCATCAGCATGCCGCTGATGTGCGTAGAAAACAGCTTGCAACAGGGGGTGGTGTTAATATCCATCCCCCCCTCACCAGAGTGGAGGAGCTACTCATGAGACTGGTGGCACCTGCCCAACAACAACAGCAGCATACATACACCACAATGGAGGTTGGAGCCACCCAGCAAGCACACATGGAGCATGCAGGTAACATGGAATATCTGTAGACTACTTTTATCTATATTGGTAGATCATGCATATGTGACATGTAGAGTGTGTCGTTCAAAGATGTGGAGCCTGTTGTTGTGCAATACTGATCATTTGAAACATAATCTATAGCCCTGTGAATGTAAACTGTTGTTGTACTGTAAGATTGCAAACACACAGTAGCAATGTCACAGTTGTGGCCACTGACAAACTGTCTCATCTCTATGTAAGCACCTCTGGGGTGATATCAAGGCAGCAGACAGATGTTGGTGAGTGTGTTCTACATTTATTATTGTAAATGAAAAGTGCATGTCATAGTTAAGGTGTAGGCCATGTACACATGTAACACACCTACCCAAAATGCATGCTGGGCATGTTTGGTGTAAGAGCACGCACATCTCACTAATGTGATTAGCTGCCTCAAACACATGCAATACCCAGACCATCTCAAACAAATGTGGCTAGATTGTAGTGACCATTGGATAGGCACAATTGATACTCAACATGCACATAACATACACATCTATGTCATACACAGAGCACATGCTACAGATAAAGGTTTCCCAAACCCTCTGTAAAGACACACTCCAGTATCCAAAATCTCATCCACACATTACACATAATATACCTGAGAGGTAGAGGCCTATCCTGGGGCATTTAAACACTCTGCAACACACTACACATTCATGTCAGGGAATGCTCCTTACTGGCCTCCTTACAAACTCACATAACAACTGGTTGTGAAATGGTGAATTTAGCCAAGGTAGTACAGTTCCGGCACAGCATGATTTGTGCTGGTTTGTGAAACATTTGTAGCCTTGAGTGACCACCTGATGCTTCATGATGATGGCCTATGGTACTATACCCCATCCAGTAATGGTAACCACAGTACTACACATAGCTGTCATTGCTACACACCATAATGATGCATGTGTGCACACATATGCACCTCTAAACAGTATGCATACCAATCACCATTTGCACAACTGACACATATATTTCTTATAGGTTCATAGGTTCATAGGTTTATACTAGGCTATCTGCCCTAAGGCATTTATAAGCCTAGCCCAAATTTTTGTGGCTCACGCCACCCCTTATATGAAAAAATACTGTGCCCATTAGTTTGTTGTGCCTCTGTCCAGCAGTGACACAGATATGATTCCCGGGGTAAACCTATGATCTCCCATCCACAGGTCTAGATTTCTCTTGAACAGAGTCAGCGAGGTGCTCTGCCTCACATGGACCGGGATTTTATTCCACAGCATAGGGAGTCTCTGAGTGATAAATCTATCCCTCCAGCACGTCCTATTTATATCCGTGCTAAGGTTTAAGTCGCTTGCTCTAGTGGTTTTGGTGGATTTGGATTTTTGAGGTGGAGCATGTCCATTAATTCCGGGTTGGACATGGCCTTGTATGTCAGGCACATGCCACCTCTGAGCAGACGGTATGCAACTGAATAGAGCTGGAGTTTCTTCAATCTGGCAGCATATGACAGATTTTGGAGTCCTTATCCTTTTGATGAGGAACTTTTGGGGTCTCTCCAATTGCTGCAGATGTCGGGTGAGATACATCGAATGGGGCATTGTACTTCGATCATTGGTCTGATAAGTGAAGAGTACAGGGAACAATGACCTCACTAGATCTGGATGTGAATCCCTTCATGATCAGGTGGGCAATGTAGAAGGTCTTTCTAACCACTTTAGCAATGCGAGTGTCAAAAGAAAGGCCACTGTCAACCTGGGTCCCCAGGTCCCTGATAACCTCTTCTGTGCTTAGTGGATTGCCACCTATATGGTAGCTTGGGGTTACCTTGTTTTTCGAAGGGTATGACTATACATTTTTGGCGCCTAACTCCAGGCCACGGCTCCGGCACCAGCTATCTGCCTCCGTGAGTCCCTTCTGAAGGATATCCGTGTCCGATGCACTTTCCACTATGGCGCCCAGTTTGCAGTCAGCTGCAAACTTTGTCAGCCAAAGTCCTCCCATGTTGGCCTGTACTTCTGAGAAGTAGATGCCAAACAATAGGGGGCCAAGGACCACCCCCTGTGGGACACCACTTGTGACCAGCTTGGAGTCTGACACAGCCAGCAACTCTAACCCTGTGGGTTCTGTCCTTAAGCCAGTTTGCAACCCATCTTGTGACATATGGGTTTACATTTAAGCTGGTAAGTTTTTCTACAATACCCGAGTGGGGTATTGTGTAAAAGCTTGCAAGGTCAAGGTAGACTGTATGGACTGCCTTTCCCTCATCAATGGCCTTGGTGACTGTTTCAAAGAAGTAAACCAAGTACAAAAGGCATGATCTTCCTTGACAAAGCCAAACTGGGTCGGGTCCAATGTCTGCAAGTCCCTATATCTTTGTTTATGAGCTCCATTATGATCCTCTCCATAGCTTTGCAGACTAGACTTGTTAAGCTTATGGGTAATTACCAGGGTCCGTGAGGCGCGCCTTTGTGGAGTGGGACCACAGTTGCCGTGACGCCACCCTTGGGCATGTATCCTGTGCTAAGGCTGAGATTAAACAGCTGCCTTATGTGCGGGTTTAATTCCTCATTTAGCTCGTGTAGCACACAGCCGGGGACACCCTCCGTCCCATTGATGCTGTGTTTTTAGCTTTAGAGAGCAGCTTTCACCTGCGCATTTGAGATGTCCGGGAGGCTACACTCGGCTGGGATAGTTATCTCTCCTTTAGGGGGGGTTCAGGGGCTGAAGTTTGCACTGAACCTGTCTGCCAGTATGTTGGCAATGTCTGTGGGTTCAGTGATTTTTGTATCATTTTGGACTAATTCTGAGCATATCTGGGAGTTTCCACCCAGGTTCCTAACATAGCTGAAAAAGGCCTTATGATTGTCCTTTGAATCCATGGCAATTTTTCTCTCAAAATTGGCCTTAGTTGATTTTATGAGTGCTCGTATTTTTTACTAATAATGATCAGGGTGACTTCCTTTTATGGATTTTGTTCTATCATGTAATAGCTTTCTCCTCTTATTGTAAAGTTTGTTAATGGCTGGGGTCCACCAGACTGACGTTTGCCCTTTGGCGTTTTGCCTTTGTGGAAAGAGTCTTGGTTTTATTTGGGATTGCCTGATCCATGCAGTCCTGGAGGTGTTCATAGAAGGCATTTGTAAGGGCTTCCGCAGCTTGGGTTGTGGTTTCCTCTGGCTCAGGGGCCTTGAAGGATACCACACCAGTCTTGAGTAGTGTGAAGTTTGCTTTAGAAGTTCTTCACTATGGTCTTTTGTTTGGGGTAGAGGCGGGGCGGATGTGGATTTCCAGTGAGATTAGTTTATGATCAGATCTCACCAATGAGGATATACTTCCGTGTGGAGCATTTTGTCCCCATGTTTGTGACAATGAGATCTAGTATATTTTCTCCTCTCGTGGGAACAGTGACTAGCTGTTCCATGGCATTTAAATTTATGAACTCCAGGAACCGTTGGGCTAGAAAGTTAGGGCTTGAGTAATGTTCCCAGTCTATATTCGGGTAGTTGAAGTCACCCAATATGATGGTGTTGGAGATACATTTATACCCTCCAGTGTCTTCAGGAAGGCTGTGGGGTTCCTGAGTTTGAGAGGGTGGCCTGTAGCATGCTACAATTTGTAGAGCAGTTTTGCCTATGGTTAGTTGCACCTGGATGGTTTCCGAGCTTCGATGCGTTGCCACCAACCTGGAGGTGTGGGTATCCTTTATGAATATGGATACACCCCCTCCTTTTGTGGTGTGGTCCGGGTTTTGGGGCCGGAACGCATGATATGAGGTAAAACCTAATAGTGCCGGGGTGCTCTCAGGAGCCTTGAACCAGGTTTCAGTTACAGCACAGACATCGATGTTCTCCATACTGAGAAGGGCCTCGAGTGCATGCATTTTGAGATTTAGACTTCTGGCATTGAGCAGCATTACCCTCAGTTTCTTCCCATTTTTGTTTTCTAGGGTGGTAGGTTTAGAATTTGAGCCTTGCCTAAAAAAGGCACTATGGGGTATTCTTGTGATGCTATTGAGTGGCTAGATCATATGACACATATTGGGTATGTGTAGTGTTTAAATATGCAGTTGTGTTTTAGCATGTCATGTCATGGATGAGACTGGCATGTCCACAATATGATCTACACTCACCATAAGTAGCATACATTGGGTATGTGGCCGAATGGTATTCCATCAATTATCCATGCACCACTGATGATGTTGTGTGAATACTCATCATGCATGTGCTAAAACTGTGTCCACAATTATTTGCTAAAGACACAGAGGCTGTAATCAGCATTGGATACCTATCAGACACACAGATACACATCCAGCAATGGTATGTACACCTGTGAGTTATGGTGCACAGTACATCACAGGGTTATGAATACCTGCACAGCAATGTTGTGTCCATGTATGCATTGTGTTCCAGGGGGAGGGCCATCACCTAATAACAAAACACATGCATCAAAGCCATGTATACTGTTAGTAACAAGGACTGACTACACTTGCACTGCATGTTGTTGAGCAACACATGTCCTGCATGCTGACATGTGTGATATGACTGTTTTGCTTGAGATACTGTACCCCACCATCACCTGCTATTGTGTATGTTCTGTGATTGCTGGTGTTGTGTGTGTCTGCATTCAGGAGGAGTGTAGTTTTGTGTGTGTGCATGTGTGCATGTGCGCATGTGCGCATGTGCGCATGTGCGCATGTGTGCATGTGTGCATGTGTGCATGTGTGCATGTGTGCATGTGTGCATATGGTCTGAAGTCATGTTCAGGTCTTAAAGTGTGTTTCCTGTTTTTCTCTCACAGGTGGAGCGGTGGAGCTGGTTCAGTACAGCAGGGAACCTGATGTCACTGAGACAGACAGTGATCATGAGGATAGGTGTGTTGAGGCACAGGCAGGTTTGTCAGGGTCTGTTGTTGGGCCACCAATTGACAGTACACAAGTCTCCACCCCATCCATGCACACAGTCATACTGCCTGTACATCCATCATCACCACTGCCCTTAGCTGAGGGACAGTGTACTGTTGGCACTGGCCATGACAGTGTGGTATCTATGGCACATGTATCAGGACACAGCAGCCATAGCCAGATGTCTGGAATGGTACCACATAGGCAGATGCCCAGGGGTTCTCGTCAGAGCACTGCTGGTCATCATGCCCCTGGCAGACATGCGACACCTCTTTCTACCACATGCATGTTCCAGGCTGTCATGGAGGCACAGACACAGATGGAGCGGTACACCAGACAGGGGCTAAGGGCACAGAGGGCTAATTACATCTCTGTAAATGACAATATCCGTGACCTAGCATGTACCATACATAACTACACTGAGGTCATTGATAGACGTTAGGGTGAGACATTGGATGTCCTCCACAATGCCATGTCCATGTGTCAGGACAGTGTGGGACAGTTGAGATGTCGATGTGGACATATGCCAGCAACATCACCAGCTGGAGGTCACCGTGGACATCCAGCAAGTCACAGCCGCTCCCATAGTGCCAGTACCAGCCCCGGCAATGTTGGGGGGCTGTCCATAGACCATCCTAGCAGACCACGTACATGTGGCTCTGGCAGTCCCAGCAGGGACCTAGATCCAGAGGACATTTGTCAACCTCTTTGGATAGTACCCAATCTGGATTAGTACCTGATACTGTCTGTAGCACCCCTGCCAGGCACAGGTTCTGTATCCATGGCCAGAGCTGGTGATCTGTAAAGCCTGCCAGGTACAGTCTGCAGCTGTCTCACAAATCTCCATATATGGCAGCCACATGGTGGAACTGCGTGCATGCAGACACACACACATAAACCAGAAACCTAAGGCAAACACATACCCGCACACATGACATCAACATTGGCCCATAACAGTACTCAAGCCCTCACACATACACTCACACACACATGTCGATTGTATGGCTTAGTGCAGGCCTCTGGCAAACCAACAACACACCCTGTGCATATGATGAAACCTGTGCCACCTCCTGTCATGTTTAACATTGATGCAGGAACAGGCTTACATGGTGCTGATGCACAGGGTGACTTTAATAAAGTATAGCAATGATTGGATGTGTAGCATGTTGTCAGCAGTAAAGTGTAATGATATCCTTGAAGGTGTAGCTGAGCAGACATGATGCATTAAAGCTGTAATTAGCAATGTTGTATTGTTTTCACCAGTGTTTATTCCAATTATGTTTTGTTTGCCCATGTGCCAGTTGGCTGATGTGTGTAGTTGTGTCAGCATGCATTATACAGTGGACAGTAAGTATGAGGTGTGTGCAACACAGGTTTGCAGGTGTCCATTTGTGAACATGGTGGAGGTACACTGTCTGCATGTATATGCATATTGGACACATGGGCAGGGTGACATGCCCTGTATTGGCCAGTGTTAACACACCATAGTTTCTAGTGGTGGCCAGTATGCATTGTACTACACACATTTTGGAACTTGAATATGCATGTGTGTGTGTATGACACGAGTTGACACTGTGCTGTGGGTGATGCTGTTGTTGCTATCTGTCATTGGTTTGCATTACTAAGGTGAACACTGTCCCAGCTGCATGATCCTTTAGTAATGCACACCGTTCACCTACAGGGTTGCATGGACTGTACTATCACAAACACAAGAAATTCTCACTTATACAGTAAAAGTGCATTAGTCTCATGGACCCCTGCCATAAACTAAATATATAATAGAAGGTGTGAAGTAGTACCAAAAAAGAGTTACATACCAAGAAGGGATAACCTCTCTGGTCAGTATCATTGGGAAAATACAAGCCCTCATTAAACATTCAAGGCAAGCTTCAAAATACAAAATGGCAAGGATTCCAAAGACAACACTAAAGCTTTCTTTAGTGTTGTTTATAATCTAGAGGGGAAATCTCAGATCGGGTCACAGTTGATGTAAATGGTCACAGAGTACACTTATCTGACTGACATTACCAATTTCTTGTCAGACAGTTTGAATGCAGATTTCACCACCCTGTCGTTACACAAGGGTCACATTTCCAGACCTGAAGAATGTAAAACCTGATGATTCACAGAAACTCTAGTTAAAACATCTTTTTACCAAAGTCCAAACCACAGTGGCAATGGTACTGGACAGTGTCCTTGGCTGTGTCATACACAAGCTGACATATGAAGTCACCACTCACCTAAGCACTCTGTCCAGATGCAGCCTCTATACAGGTTACATACTTGTGGAATGATGCATGGTAATGGTGTTCACAGTCCACAAGGGTTGAGCTACAATGTCTTCTTCTCCTTTTTGATACTCCCATTAGGGGTCGGCACAGTAGATCATCTGTTTCCATTTCTTTCTGCCCTCTGCATCTTGCACTGTCACACCATCCACCTGCATGTCCTCTCTCACCACAGCCATAAACCTCATCTTAGGCATTCCTCTTTTCCTGTTACCTGGTGGCTTCATCCTTAGCATCTATTTCACAATATACTCTGCATCCCTCCTCAGCACATGTACAAACCAACTTAATCCTGCCTGTCTGGCTTGGTCTACTAACCTTCCAACCTGGGCTGACCCTCTAATATACTTATTCCTAATCCTGTCCACCCTTGTCACACCCAGTGCAAATGTTAACTTAAATTGATTAAAGGTAGAACTACAACAGATCCTGGAAACTCTCACCCTATAAGCCAGACAAATGTTATCTGGAAGGCTATGGAGCACAGCATTATGGAACTCATTAACAGAGACATTATGAACCTGCAAACACTGCACCATACCGACTTAGGTTCTTTAAAGGCCAGATAATGGCTCCTACACCGAGTAGACTTCAAGCCAATTAACAAGACTATAGGTGTGGGTGGTCCACACAGTCAAGCTATAGCTCACCAGCAATTCATACCCATCCCACATTCTGGTAGTATACATAACCTCAACAGACTGACCATAAACGATTGTTAGATGATGGATTGACAACTGACGCACAGATGTAGGACACACAATAACATTTGCAGACTCCATGTACAATTCTATGCCAGTAACAAGTGATATTCACCTGCACTCAGTCCTGGGACCACTCCTGTTTGGCATATAGCTTTCTTAGGTACAAGCAAACACAGTAGAGATATGTCTACCCACGTTTGATGAAAATGCATACTGTGGGCTATACTTTATTCTCCAGATGACACACACATCCTCCAAAAGGGTATCATAGAGACAGATACCTGGTGTCAAAATCATGCTGTAAAGCTATAAGCCAAAGAAAGCATAGTTATCCACTTTTAGAAAACAAAGTATCCCCAGAGTACCACATAGGTAGTAGCCCCCAAAATGTGGAACAGGTACTAATGTATACATAGAGCCATGTGTTTAGTCATCTCTCCTTTGATAATTACATTACCAAAGGGTTTTGGAAATCCCTCTGTGGAGCACATACGCAATAAATGGTTTGCATGCAGAGCCACAGAGGTTGTTGCACACCTATAATGATTAGTCATCTTTGCCAGACTTTGCTTGCTTTGGAACAGGATTCAAATATACCTCAAGCATAAACCCTCACTCATGCTCTTCAATAGAAACCGTGATGAGTGGATTTGAAACAGAAGACATAGCACAGGGATCACTGCAGTGGCTAAGCTTGTCACAAGCATACAGCCTAAGGTCTGGAAAGCGCCATCACACTCTGGCAAAGATAACAGATGCTTTCATGGAGAAAGCAGAGTACCCACCTATGAAATAATTGAAGTCACATGTATGCATATGGCTTTGCCCCACAGCTACCTTACATGTGCTATGCAAATGTCATTGTGATACGTCATACACTAGAAAAATCAAAAGCCACTCTATATTAACCAACAGTGTCACACACCTGGAACACACACACACACAGTTAGCAAGTCGGGGATTCCAACTCCTACCTAACAACATTATGATACTACAGCAACACGCATTTACATGATGCGCTATACACATTACTGGGACTGCATTTTTCCACAGGTATATTTGTAGGATGGTGACATCATCAGACTTGACAAAGATGAGTATATCACTTTTAAGGGGTGTGAGTAGTCTCCAAAAAGGTTGCTCCCTCCCCAGAGAGATAGACTCACACACACAGTTGGCAAGTGCAGGATTCAAACCCCTACCTAGCTACATTATGATACTACAGCAGTACAGATTTACATGACACGCTGCACACATTACAGGGATTTTATTTTCCCACAGGTGTATTTGTAGGATGGTGACATCATCAGACTTGACAAAGTTGAGTATATCACTTTTAAGGGGTGTGAGGAGTCTCCACAAAGGTTGCTCCCTCCCCAGGGAGACACACACACTCAGTTGGCAAGTGTAAGATTCAAACCACTACCTAACTACATTATGATACTACAGCAGTACACATTTACACGACACACTATACACATCATTAGGATTTCACTTTCCGACAGGTGTATTTGTAGGATGGTGACATCATCAGACTTGACAAAGATGAGTATATCACATTTAAGGGGTGTGAGTAGTCTCCAAAAAGGTTGTTCCTTCCCCAGGGAGACACACACACACACACACACACGCACACACACACACAGTTGGCAAGTGCGGGATTCAAACCCCTACCTAATTACATTATGATACTATGGCAGTACACATTTACATGACACGCTATACACATTACTGGGATTTCACCTTCCCACAGGTGTATTTGTAGGATGGTGACATCATCAGACTTGACAAAGATAAGTATATCACGTTTAAGGGGTGTGAGTAGTCTCCAAAAAGGTTGCTCTCTCCCCAGGGACACACAGATACACAGTTGGCAAGTGCAGGGTTCTTAATCCGAACTAAGCACTTCTTTACACTTCAGCAAGCAATATGGAGTTACAGGATGCAATACAGACATTACTTGCTGACAGTTTGCCCAAAGGTTTTTTTCACATTTGCTAACCTCAGCAGGCTTATCGTACTAGGTGTATTGTGAGTGTATTGTATGCATTGGCCATGACCATATCATATATGGGTTGATGCACCACATGCTGGCACAGACAGGGTCAAACTGGTGGCTAAGCTCTGTCAACCCAATAGTGGACAATACAGTCAAGAGGAGTAGGGTCATACAAGCACAACACCAACAGTCTCACATAGACCAACAATATAAGCACTAGCAAAACACACACATAAATACACATTACCATACTCGGAGAATACAAATATTAATCTGGAAAAGAGTGAGTGTCGTCCTAAGCAGACAAGCAAGCAACATGCACCTCCAAGCACACGCCAAAAAGCACATAATACAACAAAGCAGTGTGCCTCACAACAGGCTCTAAGGCAAAACAACATACCCAACACACTAGTAATAGGTGACTTCATAGTCAGGCACACAGATGTTCCGCTCACTAGGCTGGACAAGGGGAAGGTTACTGTCAGTTGTCTGTCAGGTGCTATGATCCACCACATAACACAAGCACTTAGATCACTCCAGAACAGATACATATGACGCAGTCTTTGTACATGTCAGTGTGAATGATCTGAGACATAACTCCCAGGACAACATGACAAGAGAGATATAGTAGCTGTATGATCATGTAGCCCAGGCTGGAATGACCCTGACCTTGAGTAGCATCTTACCTTCACCTACATGATACTGCAATATAACAGAAAGATGATAAACTTCAACAATTGGCTGAGCTTCTGGTGTCATTCAAAGGGTATCCAGTCTCTGTCTGCCTGGGATGACATGACAGACATGCCTCGTTGCTTCGCTAGATATGGTTTGCACCTGTCACCCTTATGCTTCTGAATACTGGCCAAGGCTCTTGCTGACCCCATATTACCTTTTTTTAGGCAAGGCTCAAAGGTTCATAGGTTCATAGGTAGGTACCAGGCTATCGGCCCTGGGAGCTATACAAGCCCAGCTTAAAAAGGTACCCTGGCTTTTGCCACCCAAGACAATTATTTTCCTGTTTCACTGTCAAGCAGAGCCACAGAAGTGATCCTTGGGGTGAATTTCCTATTTCCCATCCAATCATCAAGAGTTTTCTTGAAGAGTGCTAATGAGGAGCTTTGTTTGATATATATAGGTAGTTTATTCTGGAGTATGGGAAGTCTCTGGGACAGGAATCTATCCCTCCGGCATGTTCTGTTTATTGTGGTGACAAGGTTTAGGTCCCTAGAGCATCTAGCTCGGAGGGATTGGGATTTCTTTAAGTGGAGCATGCCCAACAGCTCTGGGTTTGACATAGCTTTGTATGTTAGGCAGAGATCACCTCTGAGTAGGCGATATGCGATGGAGTAAAGCTGGATTTTTTTGAGACGGTCTGTATAGGGCATCTGTTTGAGGCTGGTAATCCTCTTTGTGAGGTATTTCTGTGGCCTTTCCAGTTGTTGTAGATATCTTGTGAGGTACATACCAAAAGGGGTGTTGTACTCTATAATGAGTCTAATGAGTGATGAGTAGAGGGGAACAACGACCTCTTTTTTTCTGGATGAGAAACCTTTTGTGATGAGGTGTGCCATGTAGAAGGATTTCCTGACTACTGTGGCTATGTAATTATCAAAGGAGAGACTACTGTTCACCTGTGTCTCAAGGTCTCTTATCACACTTTCGGTGTTAAGTATACTACCGCCTATGTTGTAGTTCATGGGTACAGAGGTTTTACCAAAGGAGATGACAATGCACTTTTTGGCAGTGAGCTTGAGGCCATGGCTTTGACACCAGGCATCTGTCTCAGTGAGGCCCTTTTGTATGATGTCCACATCGTTAGGAGTTTCGATTATGGCTCCTAGTTTGCAGTCATCTGCGAACTTCATTAGCCAAAGACATTCTGTGTTACCCTGTATTTCAGAGAAGTAGATACCAAATAGGAGAGGACCCAGGACTGAACCCTGTGGTACTCCATTTGTCACTGGTCTGAAGTCAGATTTGGAGTCTGCTACTTTCACAGTGTAGGTTCTGTCAGTGAGCCAGTTCCAACCCATCTTGTGACATAGGGATTTATACCTAGTTTAGTGAGTTTATCTATAATTCCAGAGTGGGGGATGGTGTCAAAAGCCTTGGCAAGATCTAGATAGGCTGTGTGAACCACCTTACCCTTGTCTACGCCTTTGGTGACTGCTTCAAAGGAGTTTATCAGATTTAGGAGACATGATCTGCCTTTTACAAACCCGAACTGGGTGGGGTCCAGAGTTTGGAGATTACCAATGTCTTTGGTTATAAGTTCCATGATAATACATTCCATGGCCTTACAGACCAGGCTCATCAGGCTACTGGGGCGGTAGTTCCTGGGGTCCATGGTGGCTCCCCCCTTGTGGAGTGTGATAACCATCACTGTGCACCATTCAGCAGGCACAAACCCTGAGGTGAGGCTATGATTGGCCATGGTACTTAGGTGGGGTTCTGTAGTTTGTGTTGAACGCAGCCTGGGATGTTGCCTGGTCCCATGGATGCTGTGTTCCTGGCTTTGGAGAGTGTGTTTTTTACCTGTGCAGCCGTGATTACAGGAACTTTGCATTCTTCCGGTATAGAGATGGACTCTTTAATGGGTGAGAGGGGGGTAAAGTTAGCACTGAACCTGTCTGCCAGGATGTTGGCAATATCAGTTGGGTCTGTATATTTAGTGCCATTGTGCTGTAACTCAGGGCAGATCTGAGTGTTGCCATTGAGATTATTGATATAGCTATAGAATGCTTTGTGGTTGTCTTTATAATCAGTGACAATTTTGTTTTCATAACTAGCTTTGGAGGATTTTATCAGGGATCGCAGCTTCTTACTGAGGCTGACCAGGGAGCTCCTACACTCATGGGATTTTACTCTCTTTTGCAGCAGTTTCTTCCTTCTGTTGTACAGTCTGTTAATGGCAGAGGACCACCAGATTGGCTTCCTTTTTTTGGAGGATAGCATTTTGGTTCTGTTTGAGATAGCATGATCCATGCACTCATGTAAGTGCTTATAAAGTGTAATTGTGTAGGATTCAGTAGTCATAACTGTATTGTCCATCTGCATGGGTGTCATGAAGTTCACCAGTTCTGTCTTAAGAAGCATGAAGCTGACTTTGGAACATTTTTTTACCATGGTTTCCTTAATGGGGGGTGGGGGCAGCATGTGGATATCTAGGGTAATTAGCTTATGATCAGATCGGACCAATGAGGTGTTGACTTCAGGTGTGGAACACCAGTCACTCAGGACAAACCAAACAATGTAACCAACACAAATAACCACAAAGTGAGCTAAATGCTACTCATTGCCAGAAGTCTCATCCTCCAAATGCACACACTCCAAGCACTTCTCAGTATGGTGAATATTGATATCTGTGCAATAACAGAAACCTAGTTCAAGGCTCCAGAGAGCACACCAGCACTACCAGGATACTACTCATTCCATACCTTCCAGCATCAGAACCTGGATCATAGCACATAGGATGGGGGTGTATCCATATTCATCAAGGATACCTACATCTCTCTCTACATCCTCTCTACAGGATATGTACCCATAAAATGTTGCACAGCAACATTCTTCCCACTCTACAGGGGTGGGGCCACAAAAGACCCTTGGCATTCCCGGTCTATGAGCCTGACAATTCTGATCTGCAAAGCAATGGAGCCAATCATAATTGAAGTCAACAATAAAGACATTGGGAACCTTCACACAGTTAAGCACACCCATGTTGGCTTTTTCAAATGCAGACCATGCCTCCTGAACTGGGTGGATTTCTTTGAGACAGTTACCCAGGCTACAGATAATTGAAAGGAGCTCCACACAGCCTACCTATACCTCGCTAAGGCCTTTGACACCATTCCTCAGTCAGGTATCATAGATGAACTCACCAACCTGGGCATAAATCCATACATCACAAGATGGATTGCAAACTGGCTCACAGATAGATCCCGAGTTGCTGGCTACATGTCAGACTCTAAACTGGTAACAACTGGTGTCCCCCAGGGTTCAGTCCTGGGGCCCCTCCTGTTTGGTATACACTTCTCAGAAGTACATGCCAACACAGGAGGGTTGTGGTTGACTAAGTTTGCTGGGAACTGTAAAGTGTTTGCCATAACAGATTCCCTGGATGACACATATATTCTCCAGAAGGGACTCTATGAGACAGATGTGTGGTGTCAGAATCATGGCCTCAAGCTCAATGTGAAAGAATGCATAGTAATCCCCTTTGGGGAAAACAAAGTACCTACAAACTACCACATAGGTGTTACCCCCTAAAAACTGACAAGGAAATAAGGGATCCGGGGACATATGTAGATAGTCATCTTTCCTTTGACAACCTTGTTGCCAAAGTGATTAGGAAATCCTATGTGGCCCACCTAATCAACAAAGGGTTTGCATCAGGATCAAAAGAGGTAGTGGTGGCCCCCTACTCTTAAGTCATCAGACCCATCATTGAGTACAATGCACCATTTTGGATGTACTCGATTAGGCATATCCAGCAGCTGGAGAGACCACAGAGGTACCTCACCAAGAGGATTACTAGCCTCAAACAGTTGTGTTATACAACACAACTGGAAAAACTAAATCTGTTCTCTGTTGCGTAATGCCTACTCAGAAGCAAACTCTGCATAACATACAGAGTTATGTCCAACACATAACTGTTGAACATACTCCATCTAAGAAAAACAAAATTGAGTTGCACTACACACTCCAGGGATATGAACCTCATCACAACAATGAATACAACATGCTGGTAGGATAGAGTACCATCCCAGAGACTTGCCTTACTGTGGAAGAGAGTCCCAGTGTACATCAGAGCCCCTAACTGACACTCTTCAATTTTTGATTAAGATAGAAAGTGAGGGTCTATGTAAAGTTGTTATGTATGTAAAAATTGTATAATTGAATTGTTTATATGTTTTTGTAATTTTATCATTTTGTATATTTTTAAAAAGAAAATTTAACCTCTTCAAAGTATATTGGCCTTTCCTACTAAAATGGCTTTTGATTTGATGATGTATTTTTTTAAACCAAAAAAAATGTTAGATTTTAATCTTGTTGCCATCTTAGTTCTTTCTGCAACAAGATGTTTTAAATTTAATGATGGAACAGACTGACAAGTACCAGGACATTGGGGGGTAGGGGGGTACAGGAGAGATAGAGAGATAGACCATACCACCACATACGAATTTTTTAGTTTTGAACTCGTAAAAATATACAATACAACTGATGATTTGACACTGGAAAAGAAAATTCAATTTTGTCTCTAAAAGGTTCAAGTTTATAAAAAGAGTTCAAAGGAGACCCTGGCCCAAATTTTGATTGATTTAAAACTGTTCCTACAACCTGAAACTAGAACTAGAAAAAATAAAAGCTACATTAAAACAACAAATAAGTGGGGACAAGTAAATTTGGAACAAACAAAATTTTCAAATGTTTTGATTATAAACTTAACAACACAAAACATATTGTCTGGACACACATATTGTCATATTTCTCCTTAAATTAGATCCGAGATAGAATTAATAGAAATACTTCCCTTTGAGAAGAAGATCATCAGACTACTTATCAATTTTCAGTCTTATCATTTTCTTCATTAATTGTTTTCTTTGTTTCCCCTAAAATTCATTGGATACCAAAAATTCATAAGAACATTGTTGAACCACCCTTCAGACCCATAGTTTCCAAATTTGGATCTTTAAAAATCCTTTAGCATCATTATTTCCTCAGAATTTCAAACAAATTTCTAACCTTGATCTAAACATCTTATTAAGGACTCATGGAATGAGTTATGGACTAAGAATGAGTTCTCTATCACAGAGAGTCTCAAGACTTATTTTTTTGGCATCCCAAGGAAGGATTGCATCCCAATTTTTGATGGTTTTGAATTTACAAGGCTCATATTCATTAACACTGGGAAACAACATTTGACAGGAAATGTTTATTGTTAGAATTAATGGACATTGTTTTAATAACAATTTTTTTGTTTTTAGGTGTTTACAAGTAGTGCAGTGGTGGGGCTGGCGCCTGCTTCCATTTACTTGGTAATTTTAGAATGGGAAACTTTAACTTCAGAAAAAGTATTCAAAAAGCAAGATGACATCCAACTGGCGATCGATGACATCAATCAGATCTCACCAAAAAAATTAAAATGGGTAGTGAATTTCAAGGATTTAGTGGTCAATATATTGATCGAGGGTATATCATAATGATAGGCAATATCTTTTTTTAAACCTTTTTTAACGGGCACCCCACCTTGAATATGGAAACACTAGAAGACAGACTTAAATTTTTTTTCCCGTTCTATTCAACACAATAACAACTTTTCCTCTTTTAAAAAAGATTTTTACATGAAAAATGGTCTATTTTAAAACCAACAGTGAAATAATGGACATTAGGAACATAAGAGGGAAAACTCACTCAAAAATCACCATGTGGTAGATGTGCCCGATGATGTGTTATCAACACTTTATATCAGTATTGTTTAACAGTATTTTTTTGAACAATGTGAGTAAAATTTTAAATTTTTTTAAAGTACTGCTACCTCCATGGTGGTGTATTTGGCAACCTTGTTGTTGTTCATGTTTACGGCAAAACGGGCGGGAAAGCGAACGTCAAAGGAAGACATTCTGAATGGTGAAATAGAATAAACATAAAAATCAAAAAGAAAACAGAACACAAACACCACTACTTGTCACTTGTCAGTCTGTTCCATTTGGTATTATCGATATTGTTGGATGTGTGAATTAGAGGGGAGACCTCTCAAAACATCTTGTTGTTGCAAAAAGAACTAAGATGGCAAAAGATTAAAATCTAACATTTTTCCTGGTTTAAACGAATACATCAACATCAAAGCCATTTTCTGGTTGTTCTGGATGTTTGTACAGCTTTGTTCTGATATATACACATATAAAAATTAAAAGGTTCTTGTCTTTTAAAACAAGATTTTCAGATTTTTATATTTTTATTTGAATTATTGAATGTAATATAATATTTGGTTAACATTTTTATTTTTTTTATATCAGTTTTAGAGGGATTTGGTTATCTTGATGTTTGTATTTTTTTGCATTTTTAAAGCGCTTCATTTTTATCATCTGTTTCCATTAATTAAGATTGGGCTTCAACAGGTGTGAACTTTTTTTTAGTTAGTTCAGATTTCACTGTCTTGTGGCGTTTGACTCTTCAATAGGAACCTTGATGAGTGGATGGGAAACAGACAATTCACACCAGGGATCACATCAGCAGCCCCACTAGAAAGGGGCTTAGGGTACTAACTATTAGAACTAGGGCTTAGGAGACTAACCAATGGGGTGGTGAAAGCTGCATAACTTGCCTAGGCTAATATATGTCTTTGTGAAGATAGTCTACTACATACATATGAACCTATTGTCACATAGGTTTTATGTACCTGTCACGGTACATGTCTACAGATAGTAGATGTGTACTTCATTGTACAGTCATGCTGTACGGCAGGCACATGCACCACATACACTGTAATGCTTACAGATACTGGTGGCTATTATGTACAGTGGGTGAGATGTGCACCTCATGTCTTTTGTGCCATTGGGATGTGTGCTGGGTGGGACAGTCCTGGATGGCTCACTGTCATGGTCACCCTCTTACACACATCTCTGCCCATCCATCTTTGGCTTATTATACTGTGTTCTCTCTACATATATAGGTACATAAGTAGGTAATAGGCTATCTGCCTGAAGGCATATATTAGTATAGCCAGAGTGTGCAGCTATCACCACACCTGGAGTTAGTTCCCTATGTCTCTGTGTAGTAGAGCTGATGAAGTGATCCATGGTGTGACAGTTCAGTTTTACATACACTCATCAAGGCTCCTCTGGAAGAGTGTCAGTGAGGAACTCAGCTTAATGTAGGTTGGGAGCCTATTCCAAAGCAAAGGAAGTCTGTGAGTTAGTAATGTATCCCTCCAACATGTTCTATTTATTGTTGTGATGATTATATCCCTAGAGCAAGTGGCACAGTGAGCTTGGGTTTACTTCACATAGAGCATGTACATCAGTTCTGCATTGGACATGGACCTGTCTGTTGGGCAGAGATCGCCTGAGTAGACGGTATGCAACAGAATACAGATTGAGTTACTTCAGTCTTGTTGCATGGGGCAACTGTTTGAGGCCAGTAATTCTCTTGTTGAAGTACTTCAGTGGTCTTTCCAGCTGCTGAAGGTGCCGCGTCAGATTCATCGCAAGTGTGTCATGGTACTCTCTGATGGGTCTGATGACTGATGAGTAGAGGGAATCTCCTTTGACCTACATGTAAAGACTTTGGCAATTTGTGGGAACACATAGCATGATTTTCTAACACCTTTGTGAATGTGTTTCTGAAAGTAGAGATGAATATCCACATGTGTCCATAGATCCCTTATTATTACCTCCATATTTAGGGTGTTGGCACCTATGTGGTATTTGTATGACTGTAGCTCGAGGCCGTCATTTTCAGTTGCCCCCCCCCCATGTATTATAAACATTTTAAACTATACACAGTGATACTTACAAGTGCAATGAATAACTGTTTCCAGAAGAGAATATATAACCAACATACCCCCCAATGTGGGGGGCTGTGGCCCCCATAACCCCCCTTACTATATATACTAACTCCAGGATTGCACTACAGTGGGGAAAAGGCCATTTATAACTTACAACGAAATGTGTTTCAGTCAAGTGAGTTTTCAGTGAAGTGAGCTTTCAGTGATGTGGTCCTAGTAATGTCATTTTCAGTGAAGTGAGTTTTCAATCAACCGTAGTAGACCCATATATATCTATATATATATATATATATATATATATATATATATATATATATATGTGTGTGTGTGTGTGTATATATATATATATATATATATATATATATATATATATATATATATATATATATATTCATTCATATGCATGCGTGTATGATTATACCATGAATTGTTCACTTGTCAAATGACCAACAAACAAAGGAGTGAAAAAACATATCTACCCTAATACTGAAAAGTAAAATAACTATCAACAAGTACATCAAAAAAGGAAATGCATTTCTTTTTCCAATGAGCTTACCATAACCCTACTGCACATTCAGCTCAAATTTTTCCAAACAGTGGCAGTGTTATATTAAGAGTTTTTTTAAGGTAACATACACGGTTAGGTTAGAACAGGGGCAGAGTTAGGGTTAGCATGCATTACTAAGGTGGGTAGATGGGCTGTAAGTATATACAGATAGATATATATATCTATCAATCAGGATTATGTAAAATAAACAAATGACTGAAATGTCAGCATGGAAAACACTAACAGCATAGTGTTGAAAATGCCAGTGTCAACATATTACTATGCAAGCACCAAGAAAAAAAATCTCTGCACATGCAAAATTTCAAAACAAAAAAACAGCACAAAACATTGTTTGTGCAGATGAGCAGGCCCTCCTGCACCACCACTCCCCCTGATAATTACAGATGTTAAATCTCAGATCATACAAAATTGAGGAAAGGGCATATTTCCCAACCCCAAGAACTGTATAATACAACACACCTGATGACCATCTGTTTAGATGACTACATGTGATCAACTAAATACATGTTGGCTAAAAATCACTTTTACAAAAAAACAGAGCATATATACATATATGAGGACCTTCCACCAACTTCTCCAACTATCGGCCCTTAGCAATCCTATCCCCTCTGTCAAAAATCCTTGAAAGGTGTGTACACACCCAAATACTTAACCATCTCCTAGACAATAAACTACTCACAAATACCCAGTATGGCTTTTGCCCCAAACATAGTACCACCACAGCCCTCATTAGCTTCACCAACACCAGCAATCAACATAGAAACAAAGGTGACCTAGTATCAGCAGTCCTTTTAAACTTATCAAAAGCCTTTGATACAGTCTCTCACAACAAACTGCTAACTGTCTTGTCCAAACTGAATCTAAGCTAACCCACACTAGTCTGGTTCCAGAACTATCTTACAGATTGGCAACAAGCCGTACGGTGGAACAAAGCTCTTTCACCCTTACTACCAGTGACAGTGGGTGTGTCCCAAAGGTCTGTCCTCGGCACCCTCCTTTTTAACATGTTTATCAACAGCCTCCACAATGCTACATCTCAAGCCACCCTTATACAGTATGCAGATGACTCCACGGTGATATGCTCTGCCCCAACTCTGCTTGAACTCCAGAACATAACCTAAGTATCCTTCAATGCTATTGAATCATGGTCAGCAGATGCCCAATTAATCCTTAACCCAAATAAAACCAAATGTATGCTCTTCCACCCCACTAAACTATAAACCCATTCCACTTACTTCAATATCATGTCTAGCAATAAGACTTTGATTGAGCCAGTACCATCCACCAGACGTCTTGCTGTTATTATTGATCAAACACTGAGGTCTCATTTACACATTGCCCAAACTATAAAAAAGTACACAAAAAGATAGGTTCCCTATACATAACCAAAAACTATCTAACTGCAAACTCCAGAATAACTATAGCCAGAACCCATCTTCTGTCAACTTTACTGTATGCTTCATCCATCCTCACCAACCTTTCAAATCAGACCTAACCAAGCTAGATGTCTGCTATAATAAGATAGCTAAATTTGCCACTAATTATCCTCCTAGAACTCACCATTGCAAGGCCCTAAGACAACTATCTTGGTTAGAACAACCCCACCAACTCATCCTCACACAACTCTCTACTGCCCACCAAATGTTCTATAAATCCAAAAAAACCCCAGCTCTCCAAGGCGTCCTCATCCCCCACACAATGTCCTGTCCATTAAGATCCATTAATAAAGCTCTAATTGAAGTAACCAGAAATAAAAATAGCTCAGGTGACTCTCTATACTCCTACTCATTGCTAAACAGTGGAATGCTTTGTCACTTGAAATCACCATGTTGGTCAAGTGGTTCCTATCCCCCTATCACACAGTAACTTTCTGGTGTTCCGAGTGTTCGTTAAACTGTGGTCTTGGTGAAGTCATCTCTTTCTTCACAGATTCAGGGAAGTGGGTTTTCGTTCTTTTTAAGTAGACCCATATATATATATATATATATATATATATATATATATATATATATATATATATATATATATATATATATAGATCTAGGACATTTCACCGAATGCACATTTCACCGAAATTTAAATTAGTGTACACTTTTCACTGAAAGCTCAATTCATCGAAAACACAATTCACCGAAACACATTTCACCGAAAGTGATATATGGCCTTGTCCCTACTGTAGTGCAACCCTGTAGTTGGTATATATAGTAGGGGGCTGTGGGGGCATAGCCCCCCACATATTTTAGATGTGTTAAACTATATACGTGCATACTTGCAATTGCAATATATTACTCTTATCCAAACATGATATATACTTTAAATATGTGGGGGCCTCCACCTCCCACACCTCCCCTACTATATATACCAGCTCCATGGGCATTTGTTTGAACATTTGGTTTATCAAATGTTCATTTTGTTGGCATGTGTGCTTTGTCATAATAGATAAGTAGGTTTTATATTAGGTGTCTATTTGTGTTTGTAGGTGTATGTGAATGCTTGCAGGTAAGGGTTAGAGTATGGGGTAGGGAAGGGTATACATTTTATGTTTCACTCAGTATTTCAGGATTAGGGTTTGGGTTAGGTAAGGGGATAGACTTAATGGTATATGTATGCTTTGTTGTGCCTGTGTGTCTGAGCCTGTCATGTTTAGTGATAGTGGTCGAAAAAGTTTTTTTTTTAAAGTAATGTGTAGGGTTAAGGGTAGGTGCAGGTACAGGATTACGATTAGTACCTTAACCACTCCCCAATCCTCTATCTACATCTTACCTTAAAAAAAAGTTTTTGGTAATACTTCCACTAATCAGACAAACTTGAGGCTAGTGTTATGGAGGCTTTTAATGCAAAAACCATACAAGGAAGTTACTTTCCTTTTACAATCATTACCATGAGTAGAGTTTTAAGTGTTTGATAGTATATTTTTTCAGTGCATTGTGCAAGACGTTCTGCATTCCATATTGGGATAATGTAATGAATCGCATGCAACCATTAATATAGATTATATATATTGCCATGCCTAACCCTACACCTTAACATCACTAAAACCTTGGAAATGATAAACAAAAACTAGATGCAAACACGAATGCTGTGGACTGCAAGCACTTCACACTCAAACGAGCGATAAGCTTACTGTACATAACTTTTTATTCACCAAAGAAATACTGTTAAGCACTTTTCGTCCCACCGAATTGCGGGATTTCTTCAGACAACTACAACAAGGGAACAGCTACATTTAAATCAATGCTTTGGCACCAAAATACAAGCGCTGCAGCTGATTAACAATTCAAAATAATTTAAAAGTGCATAAAGACCATTTAATGATCCGAAACCCGGATCCTATAAAAATATGTTGAGTAAAACATCAAAAATCTTTTATACATTATATACATAGCTATAAAATCTATTTTATTAGGTTAAAAATACTGATATAACAGTTTCTATGTGAGTGTTTGCCTTAAAGTTATATATGCGTGAATTTAGTAAACACGCAGATTAAAAATGCACATTCTTGAAAAGTTAAAACACAGGCAAAAATATCTGTGTGTAAAACTATACATATTGTCATACAAGTACTATGCAATGAACCTAGGGTTGTGCATGGTATTGTCTAGGTACTGTGCACTGGGGGAAAGAAAAGATAGAAGAATGAAAACTAAGGCTCCACTAAAGAATAACAAACGGATGAGGAGTGACAACATCTACTTATGCCATTGTTTGTACCTGTAAATAAAATGTTAGGAACATTACATCTTACAGCAAATAAAACACAATGTGTGAAACAAATATATACTGTATATACTTAAGTAGGCCATCAGAAATCTTTTATACATTGTATACATAACTTTAAAATGTATTTTGTTATGTTTGAAACGCTTATATAGCAGCTTCTGTGTAGTCGCTTGTCTTAAAATTACATATACGTGAATTTAATAAAAGCACAGGCTATAACGACACATTCTTATAAAGTTGAAGTGAAGGCAAAGGTATCTGTGTGTAAACTATACATGTCAACATACATATACCATTGAAATAACTTACGGCTGTGTACGGTATTATATGAGTGCTCTGTACTGGGGAAAAGAAGGGAAAAAGGGCAAGGACTAGGGTTCTAAAAAAGAATAACAAAAAGAAGGAAAGCAAGAACATGTACTAATGTCATTGTGTGTGCCTGTAAGTAAAAAGTTAAGAATCATTACACTTACAGCTATTAAAACACATTGTGTACAACATGGAACCTGTGTGTTGAGAGACAGCCTTACAAGACTATCTTCAAATATATAGAGCTGAGTATATTTTTCTGTATTATTCTGTATTATAGAGCTAAATTGTTGCTTAGATATCTGTTGTCTTACTGTTCTGCAAATATACAGAGATCAGTATATATATTTTTGGTTTTATAATTTGCACTCTGATTCCTCACATCTCTGTTGAAACTGCCCCCCCCCCATATTGTGGTTTCAATAGCTTGTATGTTGTTAACTCAAGGTTCCCTTAATTTGACTTAATAGCAGCAGCCTGCATTTAAAGTTGAACCTGTGTGTAGAGAGACAGCCTTTCAAGACTATCTGCAAATATATAGAGCTGAGTATATTTTTCTGTATTATTCTGTATTATAGAGTTAAATTGTTGCTTAGATATCTGTTGTCTTACTGTTCTGCAAATATACAGAGATCAGTATATATTTTTTTGGTATTATAATTTGCACTCTGATTCCTCACATCTCTGTTGAAACTGTCTTCCCCACCCCACCCTCATTGTGGTTTCTATAGCTTGTATGTTGTTAACTCAAGGTTCCCTTAATTTGACTT
The DNA here is from genome assembly GCF_019279795.1 of Protopterus annectens. Lineage (NCBI taxonomy): Eukaryota > Metazoa > Chordata > Ceratodontiformes > Protopteridae > Protopterus > Protopterus annectens. The sequence continues at coordinate 1,613,498,884 of NC_056733.1, read as the reverse complement.
AATAGCAGCAGCCTGCATTTAAAGTGGAACCTGTGTGTTGAGAGACAGCCTTACAAGACTATCTGCAAATATATAGAGCTGAGTATATTTTTCTGTATTATTCTGTATTATAGAGTTAAATTGTTGCTTAGATATCTGTTGTTTTACTGTTCTGCAAATATACAGAGATCAGTATATATTTTTTTGGTTTTATAATTTGCACTCTGATTCCTCACATCTCTGTTGAAACTGTCCCCCCCATTGTGGTTTCTATAGCTTGTGTGTTGTTAACTCAAGGTTCCCTTATTTTGACTTAATAGCAGCAGCCTGCATTTAAAGTGGAACCTGTGTGTTGAGAGACAACCTTACAAGACTATCTGCAAATATATAGAGCTGAGTATATTTTTCTGTATTATTCTGTATTATAGAGCTAAATTGTTGCTTAGATATTTGTTGTCTAACTGTTCTGCAAATATACAGAGATCAGTATATATATATTTTGGTTTTATAATTTGCACTCTGATTCCTCACATCTCTGTTGAAACTGTCCCCCCCCATTGTGGTTTCTATAGCTTGTGTGTTGTTAACTCAAGGTTCCCTTAATTTGACTTAATAGCAGCAGCCTGCATTTAAAGTGGAACCTGTGTGTTGAGAGACAGCTTTACAAGACTATCTGCAAATATATAGAGCTGAGTATATTTTTCTGTATTATTTTGTGTTATAGAGCTAAATTGTTGCTTAGATATCTGTTGTCTTATTGTTCTGCAAATATACAGTGATCAGTATATATATTTTTGGTTTTATAATTTGCACTCTAATTCCTCACATCTCTGTTGAAACTTTTCCCCACCCCCTCCCTGTTCTTGGTTGTAGTTTAAATTTGGTGGCTTTTGCAGTGCCCGCCCACTGTAGATTTGATCTAGGACACTCCCCCAGTCCCATCTCTTTACCGCATTCTACCTATTAAACCCTTTCTGTACTTGCTTTTAGTCCTTTTTTAATTTAATTACATTTTTTCAAACTGTGTGTGGACTAATATTGCTACATACTCAAGTGTGCCAGCTTGCACTGCATGTGAATTGTTTTTACTACTGTTTTTGCTACTTTTCTGAAAAAAAAATTGTAAGCCTGTTTCCTACCTTTCCTGTAATTAGTGTTCCAGATACAGATTTGCTGTATCCAGCACTATTTGTAAGCTTCTGAGCCCCCCAAGCCTTTCTGTGTTGGAGGGAAGCCTTCTAGTTTATCAGTGGGAGTGGTAAGCACTAGGTAACCTGTCTACCACATAAGGAGTGGTTCTGGCCCAGAATTTGTAGTTATTGGCCATTTCGGCGGTCTTCCATCTCTCTCAACTTTCTGATTTGAATGCCTGCATTTGCACTTGTTTCTGTCCTGTAACTCCTGGGCCCATCTCAATTGCTCACTCAAAAAAAAAAAAAAAAAATTATCTGCTTTTACTGTATTTGTGTTTCTTCCTACTTTATTTTGCTTTTGCGTCATCTTAAAAGTACTCAATTGTATTTATTACTGCTTGGTGTAACTCATTCTAAGCCTTTTAGTTTAAGCACTTGGGCTTCAGACCAGTTGTTTTACATTAAGAAGGTTTGTGGTCTGCACTGTAGTGGCAGAACAGGTAGCTTACATCCTTCTAAGTTGGGAACTGCTGATTGAGGGCTCAGTGTCTGTTATTCTAAAAGTGTATTAATTCTGGTTTAAGCACTTGGGCTTCAGTCCAGTTATTTTACATTAAAAGGGTTCGTGGTCTGCACTCTTGTGGGAGGAGAGGCTGGACTCTGCCCTTCTGAGCTGGGAATTTCTGGTTAAAGGCTTATAGTGCCTGCATATTTGAACTGCTTCTTACTGAAATTGGTACACCTTATTTGCTGTAGCATAGACTAGATCCAGGCCTGCTGAATCTAGCTTTGTTTGTATAACTTGAGCACTAATCCAGGCATTCTTTAAAGTATTAAATTGTATTTATTACTGCTTGGTAGTAACTTGATTAAAGTGTAGCTATCATTCTAAGTCTTTTGGATTAAGCACTTGGGCTTCAGACCAGTTGTTTTACATTAGGAAGGTTTGTGGCCTGCACTGTGGTGGCAGGACAGGTAGCTTACATCCTTCTAAGTTGGGAACTGCTGACTGAGGGCTCAGTGTCTGTTATTCTAAAAGTGTATTAATTCTGGTTTAAGCACTTGGGCTTCAGGCCAGTTGTTTTACATTAAGAAGGTTTGTGGTCTGCACTGTAGTGGCAGAACAGGTAGCTTACATCCTTCTAAGTTGGGAACTGCTGATTGAGGGCTCAGTGTCTGTTATTCTAATAGTGTATTAATTCTGGTTTAAGAACTTGGGCTTCAGGCCAGTTATTTTACATTAAAAGGGTTCGTGGTCTGCACTCTTGTGGGAGGAGAGGCTGGACTCTGCCCTTCTGAGCTGGGAATTTCTGGTTAAATGCTTATAGTGCCTGCATATTTGAACTGTTTCTTACTGAAATTGGTACACATTGTTTGCTGTAGCATAGACTAGATCCAGGCCTGCTGAATCTAGCTTTGTTTGTATGCTTGTTGTTTGTTTGCTTGTTATTTTTCTGAAATGCTAATTCCACCTAAAACACGGCTTTTCAGCGCTTCTGTGGATCCCTAGTGATATCTGCATTGCTTACTGTACTTATTTCCTTGTTTCACTTGAAAGAAAGTTACTGTTTGTCATTTTTGCATTTAAGTTACCTGTAACACATTGCATTTAAGTTACCTGGCACTTGCTCACTAAAGCAATTATATAAGTCAGCACTAAAAAATTAAAAGCACTACACCCTCACAAACTCCACTTGAGTACCTTGTTCCCCATTGGCCCTTTTTTTCAATTATAAAGGAATTCCCAATACTATTCTAGCATGTCCAAAGGTCAGTTGTCAATCTCCTCTCTGGTCCAGCTGGTGAATCTGGGAATCTTGAGGCAATGTTACAACTGCCTCATGTACACAGACAACCCTCTCCTCCTCCCAACAAATTCCAACACATGTGAGAGATGCAACCATATAGCCATACTGGAGGCTAAGCTCTCTCAACTCAGTACTGGCAAACGCAGTTTGGAGGAGAAGCAAACCACACTCACTACAATTCCAGTCTCACATAGACCTACCACGACAGCAAACCAAACACATAAACACACAAAACATACTGGAGGCTCTAAATAAAAATCTGCCTAAGCAGCAGAGACCTCCAAAGCAGACACCCAAGCAACCGCTACCCCAAAACAAAACATGTGCAACACATAGCTCACAAAGCCAGTGTGCCGAACAGTCACAGCCCTTAAGGCTAAACAACACACCTGATACACTTGTAATAGGTGACTCTATCGTCAGGCACACTGACATCCCACTCACCAGGCTGAACAAGGAGAAGGTCATGGTGAGCTGCCTGTCAGGCGCTAGGATCCGCCACATAACACAAGCACTCAGGTCACTCCAAGGCAAGTACAAATATGACTCAGTCATTGTCCATGCTGGTGTGAATGACCTGAGATGTACCTCCCTGGACTACATGAAAAGAGACATAGAGGAGCTCTCTGAGCATGTAGCCCAGGCTGGTATGACCCTGACCTTGAGTAGCATCTTACCCTCACCAAGAATGATGCCACAATATGAAGATAAGATGATCAATTTCAACAATTGGCTTAAGTAGTGGTGTCATTCAAAGGGGATCCAATGCCTGTCAGCCTGGGATGACATGCTCGACAAGCCACGATGCTTCGCTAGAGACGGCTTGCACCTGTCACCCCTGGGCTTTCGGATATTGGCAAAGGCTCTTGCTACCCCATAGTGCCGTTTTTAGGCAAGGCTCAAAAGACAAACCCACCTCCATAGGTATCACAAGGGATAAGAAACTAAGAGTAATGCTACTCAACGCCAGAAGTCTAAACCTCAAGATGCATGCACTCAAAACTCTCTTTAGCATGGAGAACATCGATATCTGTGCAGTAACAGAAACCTGGTTCAAGGCTCCTGAGAGCACCCCAGCACTACCAGGTTATACCTCATACCATGCTTTTCAGCCCCAAAACTTGGACCGAACCACAAAAGGAGGGGGAGTATCAATATTCGTCAAAGATACCCACACTTCCAGGTTGGTGGCACAGCACGAAGCATCAGTGACTATCCATGTGCAACTAACAGTGGGTAAAACTGCCTTCCAGTTTATAGCCTGCTACAGACCATCCTCCCAAACCCAGGAACCCCACTCGGCCTTCCTGAGAACAATGGAAAATATGAATGTCTCTCCAAACACCATTATATTGGGTGACTTCAACTACCCAAACATAGACTGGGAGCATTACTCTAGCTCCAACACCCTAGCCCAAAGGTTCCTAGAATTTATAAACTCAAATGCTATGGAACAACTTGTTACCACTCCCACAAGAGGGGAAAACATACTGGACCTGATCATCACCAACATGGGGACTCTATGCTGCAGACCAGAAGTGTATCCCTCACTGGTAAGATCAGACCATAAACTAATCTCACTGGATATTCACATCCCGACTCCACCCCCTGCCCTGAAAACCACAGTGAAAAACTTCTCTAAAGCAAATTTCACACTCCTCAAAACTGAGGTGGAATCCTTTAAAGCCCCTGGGCCTGTGGAAAATATGGCCCAGACCGCAGAATCCTTTATAAACGCATTCTATGAACACCTTCAGGAATGCATGGATCATGCAATCCCAAATAAAACCAAGACCCAATCCTCCAAAGGCAGACATTTTGTCTGGTAGTCCCCAGCCATAAACAAACTATACAATAGAAGGAGGAAGCTACTACATGATAGAGCAAAATCCCAAAAAGGGAAGGCATCTCTGATCAGTATTAGCAAAAAACTATGGGCACTCATAAAATCGTCTAAGGCCAGCTTCGAGAGAAAAATTGCACAGTACACTAAGGATAATCACAAGGCTTTCTTTAGTTATGTTAAGACCTGAGTGGGAATTCCCAGATATGCTCAGAATTAGTCCAAAATGACAAAAAATACACCGGACCGACAGACATTGCCAATATCCTAGCTGACAGGTTCAGCGCAAACTTCTCCCCCCCTCCCCACCAAAAGAGCAAATATCTATCCCAGCAGAGTGCTGCCCCCCTGACATCTCAGATGCTCAGGTAAGAGCTGCCCTCTCCAAATCAAAAAACACAGCATCAATGGGACCAGATGGTGTCCCAGGCTGCGTCCTACATGAACTCCAAGTAGAGCTAAACCCAAACATAAAACTACTGTTCAATCTCAGCCTTACTACAGGATATGTACCCAAAGAGTGGCATACAGCAACAGTGGTCCCTCTCCACAAAGGTGGTGTCTCAACGGATCCTGGAAACTATCGCCCCATAAGCCTGACTAGCTTGGTCTGCAAAGATATGGAAAGGATCATCATGGACCTCATAAATAAAGATATTGGGGACCTACAGACACTGGATTCTACCCAGTTCGGCTTTGTTAAGGGCAGATCCTGCCTCTTAAACCTGGTTGATTTCTTTGAAACAGTCACCAAGGCCATTGACGAGGGGAAGGTGGTCCACACAGCCTACCTGGACCTCGCAAAAGCCTTCGATACAATACCCCAATCGGGCAATTATAGATAAGCTCACCAGCTTAAATATAAACCCCTATGTCACTAGATGGGTTGCAAACTGGCTCAAGGACAGAACCCACATGGTTAGAATTGCTGGAGCCATGTCAGACTCCAAACCAGTTACAAGTGGCATCCCACAAGGCTCAGTCCTGGGACCTCTCTTGTTCGGTATATATTTCTCGGAGGTACAGGCCAACACGGAAGGACTGTGGCTGACCAAGTTTGCAGATGACTGCAAACTGGGCACCATAATCGACTCTCCAGCCGACACAAGCATCCTGCAAAAGGGCCTCATAGAAACAGACAACTGGTGCCAGAGCCATGGCCTCAGGCTAAATGCCAAAAAAGTGTATAGTCATCCCCTTTGGCAAAAACAAAGTGCCCACAAATTACCACATAGGTGGTAATCCATTAAGTACAGAAGAAGTAATTAGAGACCTGGGGACCCAAGTTGATAGCAATCTCTCATTTGACAACCACGTGGCCAAAGTGGTTAGAAAAACATTTTATATAGCCCACCTAATCATGAAGGGATTCACATCTAGATCAGGGGAGGTCATCGTGCCTCTTTACTCATCCCTCATCAGGCCCATAATTTAGTACAATGCCCCTTTTGGGATGTACCTTACCAGACACCTGCAGCAACTGGAAAGACCCCAAAAGTACCTCACCAAGAGGATCAAAGGGCTCAAACAGATGCCATATGCTGCCCGGTTAAAGAAACTCCAGCTCTACTCAGTGGCATACCGCCTACTCAGAGGCGACCTGTCCCTCACGTATAAAGCCATGTCCAACTCGGAATTAAGGGACATGCTGCACCTCAAAAAATCCAAATCCCATCGAGCTACATGCTCGAGAGACTTGAACCTCAGCACTGAAATAAATAGGACATGCTGGAGGGACAGATTCATAACCCAGAGGCTCCCTTCACTCTGGAATAAAATCCCAGTCCAGGTTAGGCAGAGTCCCTCATTGACTCTCTTCAAGAGGAATCTTGATGAGTGGATGGGAGATCATAGGTTTACCCCAGGTATCACTTCTGTGTCACTGTTAGACAGAGGCACAGTATACTAACCTCGAAAAAGGGCATAGCAAAATTAATTTAAAATGGGTGGCAAAAGCCAAACATACTCTGGCTAGGCTTATAAATGCCCTAGGGCAGATAGCCTAGTATGAACCTATGAACCTATGAACCTATAAGTATATACTGTTCTTGCAATATTATGAATATTAATACGTTCATAAACCTATATAAACAACTAAGCCATCTATAATACAAGTATAATACAAGTAAGTATATGACAAAAGCCCATACCAAAACATCTTAACTAGCGACACAAGCTTTTTAACTTCAGTATTGGATAAAGGAAACATATCTCATTTAATCCGGGCATTACACTGGCATTACAACGAATCTGCCAGTATAGTTCCAAAACCTCTAATTGTACTTGATGTGGTCCATCCTTACCATCTAAAAGGACCATGTCTACTGCCTTAGATAAAAATGTGTGGCTAGGGTTTTCTGCTATATGTTTTGCTAAAGCATTGTCTGGTCTATTTTTCCTGATGGCATATAGGTGTTCGTAAACACATTCACGTAATTTCTTGTCAGTTTTCCCAAAGTAAAATGCGGTACATTGTTGACACTGAGCCAAATAAACTACACCTTTGGACTGACAATTAAATTTGTGTCTCACTTCATAGGTCACATTTCTAATACTAAAGGTTTCACCTGTATTCATATGTGAACAATAATTACACATATTGCATCGGAACATACATTTCCTCCATGATAATCCCTTTATGTCACATTGCATTATTTGTTTGAGGTTCTTTCCCCTTTTCCAGACAATTCTAGGTTTTTGCGGTAATTTGTTCCTTACATCTTTGTCACTGTTAATTATGTACCAATTTTTATTAATATATATATTATATATATTATATATATATATATATATAATTATTATATTATAATATATATAATATATACTTACTTGTATTATAGATGGCTTAGTTGTTTATATAGGTTTACGAATGTATTAATATTCACAATATTGCAAGAACAGTATATACTTGTTGCACACAATGTGTTTTAATAGCTGTAAGTGTAATGATTCTTAACTTTTTACTTACAGGCACACACAATGGCATTAGTACATGTTGTTGCTTTCCTTCTTTTTGTTATTCTTTTTTAGAACCCTAGTCCTCGCCCTTTTTCCCTTCTTTTCCCCAGTACAGAGCACTCATATAATACCGTACACAACCGTAAGTTATTTCAATGGTATATGTATGTTGACATGTATAGTTTACACACAGATACCTTTGCCTTCACTTCAACTTTATAAGAATGTGTCGTTATAGCCTGTGCTTTTATTAAATTCACGTATATGTAATTTTAAGACAAGCGACTACACAGAAGCTGCTATATAAGCGTTTCAAACATAACAAAATACATTTTAAAGTTATGTATACAATGTATAAAAGATTTCTGATGTCCTACTTAAGTATATACAGTATATATTTGTTGCACACATTGTGTTTTAATTGCTGTAAGATGTAATGTTCCTAACATTTTATTTACAGGTACACACAATGGCATAAGTAGATGTCGCTCCTCTTTCGTTTGTTATTCTTTAGTGGAGCCTTAGTTTTCATTCTTTTATCTTTTCTTTTCTTTCCCCCAGTGCACAGTACCTACACAATACCATGCACAACCCTAGGTTCATTGCATAGTACTTGTATGACAATATGTATAGTTTTACACACAGATATTTTTGCCTGTCTTTTAACTTTTCAAGAATGTGCGTTTTTAATCTGCGTGTTTACTAAATTCACGCATATATAACTTTAAGACAAGCGCTCACATAGAAGCTATTATATCAGCGTTTTAAACCTAATAAAATAGATTTTATAGCTATGTATATAACGTATAAAAGATTTTTGATGTTTTACTCAACATATTTTTATAGGATCTGGGTTTCGGATCATTAAATGGTTTTTATGCACTTTTAAATTATTTTGAATTGTTAATCAGCCGTGACGCTTGTATTTTGGCACCAAAGCATTGATTTAAATGTAGCTGTTGCTTTGTTGTAGTTGTCTGAAGAAGTCCCACAATCTGGTGGGATGAAAAGCGCTTAACAGTATTTCTTTGGTGAATAAAAAGTTATCTACAGTAAGCTTATCGCTCGTTTGGGTGTGAAGTGCTTGCAGTCCACAGCATTGGTATTTGCATCTCTGAAACCTTCCCATAACACTACACAAGACACAGTCAGACATACAAACATTCACAAACACACACAAACAACACTACATCTATCCCCTAAACTAATCCTTACCCTTACTCTAATATACCGAAACTCATACACAAACACACACCGATCCTTCACTCATCCCTGATCCTAACCCTAACTCACATACGCGTGCACACACACACACACACACACACACACACACACACACACACACACATATATATATATATATATAGAGAGAGAGAGAGAGAGAGATTTTATATATATATTTATATCTATCTCTATCTCTCTCTCTCTCTCTATATATATATATATATATATATATATATATATATATATATTGCTTGCACAAACAGTCATACCAACTTATACACTCATATATACGTATACAGCTCAGCAAGCTCCTGCCTGGTGCCCTGCAGAGTTCTACAGCAGAAGAGAGACAAAAGAGAGACTTTGGAGTGATTAAGTATAATTTTTCTGCATTTTCTTGCTGTCTTTAGCTAATTCGGCCTAAAACGCTGATTTTCTAGAGTTTCTGTGATTTAAAAAGCTTGTTCAGCTACATATTGTACTTATTTTACTGCCTGCACTTTACAAAGTCATTTTTGTATTTAAATTACCTGTTTAACTGTTGTAGGCAACACACTCAAGTGTGATAGCCATTTCTGTGCATTTAAAGTGTTTTTTGATTGTATCTGCTTTATTTTCTGAAAAAAAAACAAAAAAGAAATATACTTGTTTTCCCGCCTTTTTAAGCTAGTATAGTCCAGTTTTCAGGTTAGTGCTGAATTCAGGGCTGTGTTACAAGTTTCTGGGTTTGCCCATACCTTACTTGGATAGAAGGAAGTTTCTCTGTTCACTGTGTGAGAGGGAGCTTTGAGCAGCCTATCTGTCCCCGGAGGAGTGGTTTCAGCCCAGAAATTAGTAGTTTATTGGCCATTTTGGGCTATTTCTATGTTTTTCATTTCCCTGCTATAAAACCCACATTTGCAAGGTTTTTGCACTTGTATACAGCTCAGCAAGCTCCTGCCTGGTGCCCTGCAGAGTTCTACAGCAGCAGAGAGACAAAAGAGAGACTTTGGAGTGATATAAGTATCATTTTTCTGCATTTTTCTGCTGTCTTTAGCTAATTCCGCCTAAAATGCTGATTTCCATCACCAACATGGGCGACTGGTATTCCACACCGGAGGTCAACCCCTCGCTGGTTAGATCTGACCATAAACTAATCACTTTGGATATCCACATTCTGCCACCATCCCTGGTCAAAGAAACCACAGTGAAAAACTTTTCAAAAGCAAACTTCACATTACTTAAGATCAAGGTGGGAAGTTTCAAAACCCCATGCTAAAGGATAACGCTGTCCAGGCTGCAAAATCCTTTACTAATACACTCTACGGGCACCTACAAGAATGCATGGATTATGCTATCCCAAGCAAAACCAAGACTCACTCTTCCAAGAAAAGGAAACCAGTCTGGTGGACCCCTGCCATAAACAAGCTATACAATAGAAGGAGGAAACTAGTACAGAAAAGAGTAAATCCCAAGAAGGGAAGACATCCCTGATCAGTATCAGCAAGAAACTACTTTTCCTCATAAAATCATCCAGGGCTAGCTTTGAAAGAAAAATTGCCATGGACTCCAAAGATAATCAAAAGGCATTCTTTAGCTATGTCAAGAATCTAAGTGGCAGTTCTCAGATCTGCTAGGAGTTGGTGCAGAATGACACAAAATACACTGAACCGACCAATATAGCCAACATCCTGGCAGACAGGTTCAGTGCAAACTTCACCCCCTCTCACCCCCAGAAGGGCCCATAATGTTATCAGAAGAATGTAGTGCCCCTGAAATCACAGACACTCAGGTTAAAACAGCCCTCTCCAAAGCCAAAAACACAGCATCAATGGGACCAGACGGTGTCCCAGGCTGCGTCCTACACAACCTCAAAGATGAACTAACCCCTCACCTAAACACACTGTTTAAACTCAGCCTCTCCACAGGCTACATGCCCACAGAGTGGTGCACAGCAATGGTTATTCCACTCCACAAAGGTGGAGCCACAACAGACCCCGGGAACTATCACCCTATAAGCCTGACTAGCTTGGTCTGCAAAGCTATGGAGTGCATCATCATGGATCTCATTAACAGAGACATTGGGAACCTCCAAACACTGGACCTTACCCAGTTCAGCTTTGTTAAGGGCAGATCATACCTCCTAAACCTGGTGGACTTCTTTGAGACAGTTACCAAGGCTATAGATGAGGGAAAGGTGGTCCACACAGCCTACCTAGACCTCGCAAAGGCCTTCAACACCATTCCCCACTCAGGTATTATAGACAAGCTCACCAGCCTGAACATAAACCCCTACATCACAAGATGGGTTGCCAACTGGCTCATGGACAAAACCCACATGGTAAGAGTTGTGGGAGCTAGGTCTGACTCTAAACTGGTTACAAGTGGCATTCCTCAGGGCTCAGTCTTAGGACCCCTCCTGTTCGCCATATACTTCTCAGAGGAACAGGCAAGCACAGGAGGACTATGGCAGACCAAGTTCACAGACGACTGCAAACCAGGGGCTATAACTGACTCCTGCTGACAAAGACATCCTCCAAAAGGGTCTCACTGAGACAGATACCTGGTGTCAAAACCATGGCCTCAAGCTAAATGCCAAAAAGTGCATAGTCATCCCCTTTGGAAAAAACAAAGTACTCACAAACTACCACATAGGTGGTAGCTCCCTAAATATGGAAGACGTTATAAGGGTACTGGGGACCCAAGTAGATAGTAACTTCTCCTTTGATATTCACATTGCCAAAGTGGTTAGAAAATCCTTCTATGTGGCCCACCTAATCACAAAAGGGTTTGCATCCAGATCGAAAGAGGTCATTGGGCCCCTTTACACATCACTCATCAGACCCATCATAGAGTACAATGCCCCATTTGGGATTTACCTTACAAGACACCTGCAACAACTGGAAAGACCACAGAAGTACCTCACCAAGAGGATCACTGGCCTCAAGCAGATGCCCTATGCAGCTCAACTGAAGAAACTCCAGCTGTACTCGGTTGCATACCACCTACTCAGAGGTGATCTCTGCCTGACATACAAGGCCATGTCCAACCCAGAATTGATAGACATGCACCACCTAAAGAAAACCATATCCCCTCGAGCCACATGCTCCAGGAATCTAAACCTCACCACAACAACAAATAGGATAGGCTGGAGGGATTGATTCCTGTTCCAGAGACTTCCCATGCTCTGGAACAAGATGCCAGTTTACATTAGGCAAAGCTCCTCGCTAACCCTCTTCAAGAGAAACCTTGACGAGTGGATGGGAAAAAGAAAATTTACCCCAGGGATCACTTCAATGGCTCTGCTGGACAGAGGCACAGGGAACTAATCTAAGGGGGCGGCAAAAGCCAACACATTCCGGCTAGGCTTATAAATGCCTTTGGGCAGATAGCCTAATACCTACCTATGAACGTATGAACCTATCTGCTTTCACAGATGTGCATTATATCTAGAAGATGACAAATCCATAGTCATTATAAATAATGTGCACAGAATATTAACAGCTGCTCGCCTGTTCTGGTTTGCTGTGCTGCATGTAGACCCACTTACAGATTGCTGAAACCGTACCACAACAGAATCCTATTTTTTATTTCCTCCCAACACAATAGACATTTTTCTATGGGATATATCCTAAATGAGGATTTTTTGTAAGTGCTTTTTCCAACTTCTGTCTGCCAGGTAATAAGCACTTTCCCTTTAATACCCTTTGAGGTAAGTGGCTAACAGGTTTTGATACAATTAGCCATCAAGTGTAGATGCTTTTTTTCTCTGCTTAAACTACTTATACCTATGACAAATGTGGTCTTCGACAATGCTATCATTCTTGTGTGCAGTTCTGTGCATCTACCAGACCCAGGAACTAATGTGGTATACTCAACAGCTTAAGTAACACAGAAGTGATGGCCCATCTACTGATCTGACTAGCAGACTTTTTTTGAGTGATGCTATACCTTCACCTTTTTTCCAGGCACTACTGCATAATATCTTGCCAGACCACCAAACATCAGGCAGGTGCACAGTCCTACACACCTGCAGTGCTTGGTTGGAGTGTAGAACACTCCCTGGATGGGCTGACATATTCAAGTCCCTGTGAATATGGAGCTCACTTGTGGGTCTTCTCCCAGAGCTTGCTTTTTCTAGCTAGATTGAACTAACTTCCTTCTCCAGAATGTGCAAGCAGTTACTGGCTACTTATTCTTATCTCTCGATAGCTGGTTCCTCCTGTGGCCAAAGCACTAGTGTAACAGAGTTAGTGGGGGTACAGTCAAAGCCGTATCTCTCTGAACCATAAATCTGGCTTGTGCTGAGGAAAATGTCCATCTAAAATGTGACTTGCACATCATGATTACATGGTGAAATCCATGCTAATCTGATAATGCTTGCCTATATGCCATATCTCTATTGGCCATATATCATTCAGGCCAGCATGGTCACTCAGAACTATGCATCAGATATCTTTGGACAAACAGTAAATGCATATTTTAGCATAGCTGCCTTTCTCTAAAATTTATGTGTACTATATTAAAATCCAAGTGCATCTGAATCTATTTTAAAGTTAGAGCAACTGTTTTAAGCAAGTTATTTTCCTCTTAAATGCTGACAGTGCTCAGAAACAGAATATGGCAATGCTAAAACATAAAACTACCAGCAGGGTGGCCAAGATTGTGATCTGGTAACAGCACTTTCTCACAGCTCTCTTTCCTCAATAATATTTCAGACAGGAATTTTGAGAAAAAAATAACAATAATAGGATATGTTTGCTACTAATTATATACCCCAGGGATTACCTCAGTGTCACTGCTCGACAGAGGCACAGCAAAATAATGGGTATATTTCCCCATACTAAAGGGGTGAAGCCGCTTGTAAATGCCCTTGGGCAGATAGCCTAGTATGAACCTATGAACCTATGAACCTATAATATCCAGAGACATCATCAGAATATTTTTTATCAACTTTCATTGGAAAATTCCTGTCAAATTAAATACTACAAAATCAACAGCAGCATCAGCTACTCAGAATGAGCCATCTCAGGAATCCACCTCAGGACCCAACATTCAAAAAAGATTTACATTCACTTATTTTAAATATTCAGGAGTTGACAACTAAAATAGATAAAATGGATAATAAATTGGACTCTTTTAAAGAAAAATGTTCTCGACAACATGAACAGCTTCAGGAAGTGTTCATACAATAGAAAGGTCAAATTTCTGTCATAGAACAGTCATTAAATGACATTGATTCCAGACTCCAACAAGAAGAACAACAAACTGAAATTTTACTGCAGCAAAATGCACATCTTTTGGAGAAAATAGATGATATGGAAAACAGAATGAGAAGAACTAATATCCGAAAATATGGTCTGCCAGAAAAAGCAAAAGGAGATAATATAATAAACTTTCTTACTACCTGGATCCCAAATGTATTAAAATTACCAGAAGCCCTTTCTTATGGTATAGAATGTGCACACAGGTCATTGTCAACTTCAGGGAATGCATCTTTAATCAAAAACAAACCAAGATCCATAATTGCAAAACTTTTCTCCACGCAAGACAAGGAACTCATCCTCAAGAATACTTAGACTAACTCACCCATTAAATATAATGATGCATTAATTAGATTTGATAACAACTACTCTACAAAAGTGGTTCTCAAAAGAAAAGAATTCATCCCAATAATAAAAATCTTGAAAAAGAAACAACTGAAAACTCATCTTTTGTTTCCAGCAAAGCTTTGAATTTTCCTTCCAGTAGGAATAAAAATATTTGAAACAGTGGACTCAGCAATAAAATATCTCACTACAAATAACATTTTAACACAAGAGGAATCTATGGATTGGACAAGCAGTACACCAAAAAGAAATGCAGAAGAAAACAACTGAAAGACTGTTGAACAAAAGAAAAAAAAACTAAAGGACAAATAACTTATATATTACATGTAATACAAAACTTTAAACAATGTCATAAAAACTAACAGGAAATCTTCCAGTCATAAATCACAGTAATATAACAGGTACAGTTTTTATTTATTTTATCTCACTTTAATTTAGAATAAATATAAACTAAGTAAATTAATCATTATCACTTAGGTCTATACAAATATATTTGAAACCTGATAACAGTGTTTTTCTTTCTCTACATCTCTGACTTAATCATTAACAAACAAAATGCATAGAGTGATATATTTAAGATGTGTGCTAATTGATATTTGATTCAAGCTGATACAACCATCCCACCATATATTTAGCTATACTAGCAATTTGTTATAAAATCTCTGAATGCTTTCTTCATATAATATGTCTAATCTAAGCTTTCCGACCGGGGTGGGGTGGGGGGATAAATACATTTTTTGATGAATGATATGTTTGTGTTAGATATTTTGCATGGTTGAAGTACTTAATTCATTATTGCTGTCATAATGATTTACTTTATTGAGATAGAAAGACAGCTTGAGTGTGCGCACATATCTGGCTGTATGAAATATGATGTTGTCGCATCCCGGTGCACCACATAGGCTCTTATTGTATTTAACGTACATAAACAAAGCTTTCTGATTAGAAGGGGAGATAATGATGTGTTTATTGAAGATGCTTGAACTGTGCTTTAGCTATGCAAAAAAAAAAATAAATAAATAAATAATATTATTACGAGCGATACCTTGAAAGATAAGAAAAATCTTCATTACTTTCCCGCTCCGTCCACGAGATAGCAGCTTAAAATATTCATGCAGGCAATGTCTAAATGTTATGTTTTTCATTATGAGCACTTCATGATTGCGTATGGCACCCTTTAAATAATACGTAATTGCAATATCACTAGGAAAGGAAATAAATCCCAAAACGAGCACATCTTAAAATTCTCCATCTACAAGGAGAAAAGGGATATGTATAAGGAAGATGATTGAGTTGTACTGGATGGCTGTAGTTAGTTAAGAGATTAAACCCTTATATGCTATTACAGTAACTTATTTTACTCTACTAGAATGTCATATTGAATCTTTTATATGCAGTAACGCACTAGGTGCTGTTTGTTTTATTAGGATGTGTCATGAAATATGCCCCGCATATAACACAGATAAAACTACACAATAAAAAAATATTACCACGAGCGATGCCTTGAACATTAAGAAAAATCTTCACTAATTTTCCCGCCCCGTCCACGAGACTGCAGCATTAAATACACACGCAAGCAACACCTAAATGTTTAATTTCTCATTGTGAGCACTTCGCGCTTGCGTATAACGTCCCTTAAATAAAACGTAATTTCAGCATTACAAGTCAAGGAAGTAAATCCCAAAACGAGCACTTCTTAAAGTGCTAGTACACCTGAATTACAAAACTAACAAATAAAAGACATAAGAAAAGTTATGATACATATATAATTACAGTATTAAGCACATAAAACATGATTAGATTTAGCAGACACTAAACAAAATTTTCTAATAACTACTTTATATATTAACAGAAATAGCAACTTACATATAGTTATTGTTAGAAAAAAGTTAAATATTATTAGATATGCAGTAAGACACTATTGTATAAGTAGATATAGAGATTAATATTAAGAATTTCCAATACTAGAATATTACATATATACAACAGGAATCATAAATAATTACATAGGTTCATATGTTGGTGCTGGAATATCAACCCTAGGGCTTATATAAGCCTAATCATAATAATTTCCTGGCTATTTCTTTCCACATTATTTGCTTACCTGGACTCTTGTTTGGTAAGGTGGCCAGTTTGATCCCCGGGGTGCTTTTCTCTCTCCCATCCAATCATTAAGGTTATTTTTGGAGTCTGGCCACTCTCTAGATCAGGAACCTATCTCTCCAGTGCATTTTACTTGAGTATTTTTGAACCTTAAGATGTGTAAAGACCATTACATGTATATGATAGTATATATAAATGTATATATGTATATATATTGTCATATAAGTTGACACAAATTTTGTAAAGAGTTCTGGAATATGACTTGAATAACTACTTTCTCAAAAGTTAAGTGATAATAAATCTAGTTATTTCATTAAAAGTGAGGAAGAAAATGGGAAATACTCATAAAACTATAGAATAGATAATATACTTATAGCACAGATATTACATGATACAGATATTACATGATACAGACTCTAGAAGTGAAAAATTACCTTAAACAAATGATGAGTCTAATGAAACTACAATCAAAAAAGAACATAAATAGTATGAGAATTTTAACCATAATATCTAATCGACAAGGTATTAGTGTCTTAGCAGTGTGAATTAAAACAACTGTGTTATGTCGGATTGATATGTGAAATGTTGTACTAAGATGAAACAAATTTTGTTAAATGTAATTGAAGAATTGTTTTTGGAACCCTGATTATAAGAAACTCTATAAGTAACATTAAACTAGTATAAGCATGTTATTGATGTATAAATATTAATACTTACACACAAAATTGCATATAATTATCTATTAGCTGATCATATTAACTCTTTGATATATGTAAACAGTGACATACTAAGTTATGAGGTTAAGATACATTGGTCTAAACACTATTCACAGATTTAGAAGGTTTGTGTGGGTACTTATGTTACTCATGCAAAGAGGTACATTACCTCATAGAGATAGGACAAGGTGTAACCAATTAGAATTAGTTAATTTAGAAGTTTCATTGTTTTCTTATACTGTTTTGGTGTCTACAGAAAATAAGCAGAACTTCCATATAAAGAATAGTGTAAATTATACATATAGTGTAAGCCAAGAGTTAAAACTATGTATATTTACTGTCATACAAATCAAACATAAACCAACATATGAAATATCTATCTATAAATATTAATGGACTGAATAATAATATCAAAAGGAGGAGTCTATATAAATACATAAATCTACACAATCCACAAATAGTATTTCTTCAGGAGACGCATCTACTAGATAAAGATATAAACAATCTCAATATTAATAACTACACAGTATTAGTATGTTCTCAATATAAACAAAAGAAGAGAGGAGTAGCCATACTAATGCATAATACAACTATTTCTCCCAAAATAATTAACACTTTTCAAGACACATCTGGTATGTTTTGCTTAGTGAATATAGAGTTGAATAGGAAAATATACACTTTAGTTAACCTATATTGGATACCAGGACTTGGTGTAGAAACTGTAAAACATCATTTTGAAGAAATATTGCATTCAACTAAAGGTAGTCTAATAATGGCAGGAGACTTCAACTGTGTAACAGATGACAAAGATCCAGATTAAAAAAGTAAGAGAAGAAAGTTACCTATATCAAATAAACTTATAAAACTGATAGATGCAATCTCCATAAAAGATATAAATTAATTTGCTGATCCAGACTCATTAATTTATACTTTTTACTCTCATAGATATGACTAGTTCAAGAATTGATAGGATATACATATCCAATGATTTAGCAACAAAAATAAGTAATGTCAAAATAATAAATTGTCCATTATCAGATCATAATGCTCTAGTTTTTGAAATGGACCTTATGCATATAAATAATAATCCCATTACAAGAATACCTTCATATGTTACAAAATTAACAGACTTTAAAGAATTTTTTGAAGGTGAAATAAAAACTTTCCTTGAACTAAATTCCATGGAGAACATCTCAGAAATATACATCTGGGACTCCTTAAAAGCATATATATATATATATATATATATATATATATATATATATATATGGAAAAGTACTATCCTGGTATATAAATAAAAGAAAAATATGGAATAAAGACATGCTAGAATTACAAAAGAAAGCTGATAAATTAAAATTAGAAATTCAAGAAGTAAATAAAGATTTAATTCAAGAATTACTACAAATTAACAACAAATATGCAGAAATGTTATATCACAAGACAATGATTAACCTAGAAAAGATAAAATTAAATTCTTATTCATCATATCCAGCATATCAGAGACAACTAGCTAATAGAACAAAAAAAAATAATAAAATTGAGGAAATAAAAGAATTATATATCCCTAATACAAGGGAAAAAGCCACAGACCTAAATGGTATATTAGAAGCATTTAGATTACAATATAACAATAACCTCTCAAACATTCAGGGAAAACCTGACAAAGATATAAAAAATTATCTTAAAAACAAAATTCTTACTAGATTAACACAGGAACAAATTGATACTATAAGTAAACCAATTATTATGACAGAATTAAGATCACAGATTAAAAAACTTAAACTAAATAAAGCACCTGGCCCAGATAACATAATACCAGAAATGTATAAAGTAATACCTAATCAAGCTATATCTTTACTGTTAAAAGTGTACTCCATAGTTAATCAAGATATAATTATACCACCTTCATGGAAATACTCATTGATATCACCAATAATTAAATCAGACAAAGATAAGAAACAATGTTCGTCATATAGACCAATATCCTTATTAAATATCGATTATAAAATGTTCATGGCAATATATGCTGACAGGACTAAACACTTTCTTCCCATGCTAATTCATGATGACCAGACAGGATTTATTAAAGGAAGAAATACATATGATAATCTTAAAATAATTCTGTCATTGATAGATTATAGTAAACATGCAAAATTAGATTTAAACATAATATCCTTAGATATTAATAAAGCATTTGATTCTGTTAATTGGAATTTCCTTATGCTAGTCCTAAAAGAATATAATTTTCCTACAACCTTTATTGCCCTTATCTAGTCACTATATAAAGACTCCATAGCATATGTTAAATTAGGTTCATATAGATCTGGTCCCATACAAATCAAAAAAGGAACTAAACAAGGCTGTCCCTTATCACCACTGTTATTTGCATTACTTATAGAACCATTTGAAAATCAGATCAGATCAAATAGTAATATTAAAGGCATCTGCATCAACAAAACTTTATCTCTTAAGCTACAGCTATTTGCAGATAATATTATTCTTACCCTAACAGACACCAATGCATCTTTACAAGCTTTGTTTAAGGAAATACATCATTTTCAAACTATCTCAGGTTTACAGTTCAATGAAAACAAAACAAAAATTATGTCATGTAATACTAAAAAGAAACATATAAACAAAAAATATTCCAAATACATAGCAGAAGATAATAAAATAGTATATTTAGGCATAGATCTACTTGAAGACTTAACTGACTCACTTATATATAATTATAATAAAACACTAGATAAAATAGAACAAGCAATATCTAACTGGAACAAATATATGTTTACAATGGGAGATAGATTATATCTCATTAAATCAATTATTTTTCCTAAAGTATTATATTTAATACAAAGTTTTTCACTGCCACCACCCAAGTATATCACTCAGAGATATAATAAACTAATATTAAATGTTTTATGGTTCCCAAACAAACCCCAAATTGCCTTAAATAAACACTTACCAAATTGGGAAGATGGAGGAATCAATTTACCTGATATTGAGATATATATTATGTCCTCTGTTGTTAAAAATATAACCCTATGGTTAAATGATCACTACAAACCTATATGGAAACAATTACACGAACAGGTCTATATTGAACTTAATTATAACAACATATCAGATCATTTAACTATAATACCATTTCCTTTAGTTTGGATGTTAAAAGATTATCTAGAAGGTAAAAAAAAATAATAAACTCCCATCCAAATATATGAATATCACATTAACAACATTTAAAACATACATAAGCAAAGTACCAAATATTAATTCATGGTTCTTTCTGACCTTCCCTATAGCTTTCACACCCTCTATCCTTGATACATTCCAAATTCAGAAAATCAATATCCTCAAGATAAGCTCAATAAGCTACTGGCATCAGCTGGTAGAACAAGACAAAATATTAACTAAAGATCAGATAATCAGAAAATACAATATAAATGATGACTCATGGCTACTTCTGCAAAATCAAAGGCAATACCTTATAAATAGACTTGGACTAATGCAAGATATAGTTAGACATACTGTCCCAAAGTTTATTGAATATATTATTATAATTAATAATCAACCTTATCAAGGTGCTGGATATCTATCTAAAATTTACAAAATAATTAAAACAACAAAAATATACCAAACAGACACCTACTGGAATTATTATACACAGATAAACAATCACCCTCCTAACGAAAAGGAAAAAAGATTATTTTAAAATCTTCTAAGAAGTCATCATTATCAATAAACTTGCAGTTATTCACTTTGGAGATTTTTGAATAGAAGTTTTTATACACCACATAAAGTATCTAAGATGTATGCTAGTGAAGATCTATGTTGGTGATGTCAAACTAAAACAAGAGCTGACTGGCAACACATTTTTCATGAATGTAACTGTCTTACTTTGTATTGGAATAATATTAATTATTTTTTCCAGACTGTTTTTAATGATAATTATCAATTATCAAAATCTATAATTTTATTCAACTCTCCTGTTCCAGATTGTGTACCAAAGAAAGATTTTAAAATCTTATGGACTTTAATGGCAGCAGCTCACAAAATCATTGCCATTCACTAGAAAAGTGAGACTCCTCCTACATTTAATGAATTTAAAAATTTAGCTAGAACAGTTGGACAAATAGAAATATCTACACTGAAGAACTAAATTACCAGACCTACATCCTTATACAACTCTTGGATGAAAATACTAGAAATAATTGAGAAAATGGACAAAGATATATGAACTTATATATCATTCTTCATTTTACACTTTAAACTTATTTATAGCTTTCTTCTTAACAGACACCAATCTATATAGTTATATAATATTTTTAACGTTTATAGGTTTTACAATTGTATATATATCATTTTCTTTTTTGATTTCATGTAATATTTGACAAATTATCAATAAAAAAAAGATTTAAAAACTACCAGTAGCTCTGACAACCTCTTTCCAATATTTAGACAACACTTATCTGAATAACTCAGATTATGTTGTCTTCCAAGAAACCTAAAATTCCTTATTACTTCAGAGCTATTCAAGTTTAGAGATGTTTTAAACTGATGGACATGTTTAAACAAGCCATCAGATATGTTTCCCCAAGTATACGCAATAAAAATCATTTTACAGTGAAAATCACTGTTGAAAGACATACCAACTTCTGCTTCTTATTATTGCTTAATGATTTTTTTTATATTGCAACATGCTGTACATGTTTGAACTACGAAGTACATTTTTCAGTATATATATATATATATATATATATATATATATATATATATATATATATATATATATATATATATATATTACAACTTAAAAATGTATATGTGTAACATGACTGACAATTGCCTCTTCTCTTAATGCAACTATCATCAGCAACAGCTGAGAAAAAAATCAGCGCATGTCATTGCTGGAATTTTGAATAATTCAACTGTATCTTCAGTGATTTAGTATGTAATATTTTTTCAAGTACATGTTTTGCAAGTAAAACAAACAGTAACAGTTTCTACTGATCTGTTTATGTTATAAATATATCCCACTCTAGGATGTTCATTTATTGGATATTAATAAATAGGCCAGGTATTATAAGAATATCTTTGGTAATATTTAGTCACAAATGAACTCTTACACTGCTTTGGATTTTTGATAGATCAATAGACCAATCGATCAATTGATTGATCTATGCATATATTAAACATGTTATTAAAATAATAAGAATTATCTAATAAACAATTGTTTGAATTTAGGCTTAATAAATCCAAAGAACTTTGCAAAACCAGGAGCTGTGTCCACCACCACTGGTTATTAACTTTTTATTGACCAAAGACTGAACGCTTTCAACTGTTGGGACTTCATCAGAAAAAACTCATACCCTACAAAATGAACATATATATTCATTTGATGAGGTGCGAGTTTATTCTGATGAAGTCCTAGTAGACGAAAGTGCTCAATCTTTGGTCAATAAAAAGTTAATAACAAGCAGTGGTGGACACAGCTCCTGGTTTTGTGAATTTCTTTTGGATTTATTAGTCTAACTGTTGGTGGTATGGTTTACAATTTTATTTAAATTTAGGGTTTAAATAATCAGCACTGCATGAAGCAAGTGCATAGTGATAACATAATTTGATGATGTTATAACATTATCATTTATATGGGCCTTGGAGATGGCTTTGGTTATGCTTTTTCAGCAGCTAGGCAACAGCAATTTAAAACCATTGCTATACCATTTGGAATTCTAGTTGGTGTCCCATTTTGATTAATTTTCTTTACCTAGAAGCAAAGAGTTCAAAATGGGCAAGAGAGGCAAATGGTTGTTTAATTTAAAGGCTATGGAGCCCATACCTTTCAACTGCACAGCTTTCACAGACTTTCCAGATTTTTGCTTCATAGTTTTGGTCTGTTTCTCATAAAATTTGTGGTTTTCTGGATTTTTGTGTCAAATCAGTGAGGACTACATTCACTAAATAAAGACAGACATTTGAGTTTCAGACTTCATATCCTTCAGAAAATGTATGGTAACACAAGACCTTTTATTCTAACAACTGTCTATGTTTATAAGAGCAATATTTAAAATGTGTCCTTGTTTTGGGGGCTGGGTCCCCCCCATTATTTTTGGCTTTGTCCAGATTTTTTGTGCTAAGAGGTTGAGTCACACGCACTTAGGGCTCTCATGTAATTCTTACTTTCCAACGTTTGTTATCTTTAGGAATGTCTCCTCCCTAGCTACTTCTTGATACTTCTCTGCTGTTTCTTGATAACCTGCAACTTAAAGTGATGACAGATGTGGGTTCTTATTATGTTATCGAAGTTCTGCAACTTCAAATACCATAAGGCTGAAACTGGCTCACTGACAGAACCCACACTGTGAAAGTAGCTGACTCCAAATCCGACTTCAGACCAGTGACAAGTAGAGTACCACAGGGTTCAGTCTTGGGCCCTCTCCTGTTTGGTATCTACTTCTCTGAAGTACAGGCTAACACAGAAGGTCTTTGGCTAATGAAGTACACAGATGACTGCAAACTAGGAGCTATAATCAAAACTCCTAACAATGTGGACATCCTACAAAAGGGCCTCACTGAGACAGATGCCTGGTGTCAAAGCCATGGCCTCAAGCTCAATGCCAAAAAGTGCATTGTCGTTCCTTTTGGTAAAAACTCTGTACCCATGAACTACCACATAAGCGGTAGTATATTTAACACCGAAAGTGTGATAAGAGACCTTGGGACACAGGTGGACAGTAGTCTCTCCTTTGATAATCACATTGTCACAGTAGTCAGGAAATCCTTCTATGTGGCACACCTCATCACAAAAGGTTTCTCATCCAGGAAAAAAGAGGTCATTGTTCCCCTCTACTTATCACTCATTAGACCCATTATAGAGTACAACGCCCCTTTTGGTATGTACCTCACAAGACATCTACAACAACTGGAAAGGCCACAGAAATACCTCACAAAGAGGATTACTGGCCTCAAACAGATGCCCTACACAGACTGTCTCAAAAAACTCCAGCTTTACTCCATAGCATATTGCCTACTCAGAGATGATCTCTGCCTAACATACAAAGCTATATCAAACCCAGAGCTGTTGGACATGCTCCACTTAAAGAAATCCCAATCCCTCCGAGCTACATGCTCTAGGGACCTAAACCTTGTCACCACAATAAACAGAACATGCCGGAGGGATAGATTCCTGTCCCAGAGACTTCCCATACTCTGGAATAAACTACCTATCTATATCAAACAAAGCTCCTCATTAGCACTCTTCAAGAAAAATCCTGATGATTGGATGGGAAATAGGAAATTCACCCCGAGGATCACTTCTGTGGCTCTGCTCAACAGGGTCACAGGAAAATAATTTTCTTGAGTGGCAAAAGCCAGGGTACCTTTTTGGCTAGGCTTATATAGGCCCTAGAGCCAATAGCCTAGTACCTACCTATGAACCTTATGTTTGAAGTTTCAGAACTTCGATAATGTTAAAAAAAAATAAAAAGACAACAAATAAAGTATTGCAAGAAAATATGGGGGGCTGTGCCCACACCCCCCCACTCTTTAAATATGCCAACTCCGAGATCACACTAGTGTGGTAAAGTGAAACCTTCCCTTCTGCCCTGTATTGTGATCTTGGAGTTGGTATATTTAAAGAGCGGGGGTGTGTGGGGGGTGCAGGGGGGCTTGCCCTTTAGGGCTTCTATTTTTTTACGTTTGAATTCCTGAAACTTCAAACATCTGAGTTTGATGTTCCCAGGTTCAAAGTTTCAGGGATTCTTCAACGTAATAGGCACCCGACAGATGTGTATAATTCAGTCTTCATAGATTCATGAAAGTAAGAAACATCATTTGCCAGTAATATTAGTAATACCATCTAAATACCATATTGCTCTCTTATTAATGTTTAATGATAAAAAGACAAAATAAAAATAAATGTATTTGAAAAGTGTTAAACATGTATCGATGTATTTTGTTTTCATATGTACTGAGCACTTCACTTCTGGACAGTTATATTTACTTGACCCATCCTGCAATGATGCAAAAAGCAAGCATAATTACAATAACCAACTGCATCAAGTCAAATTCCTCATTATTCAAGGTAAGGTTATCATGGATACTGCATGTAAGTAACAAGGCTGCAGGGAGTGGCCTCCCATTTTAGGAGATGCAAGAGGCCAGAATCCTCCTGTAAAAAGACTTCACTGACAGGTCTGATAGGAGCCCATAATACATACATCTGTAATTATTTGATTCAAAGCAATTATTTTACCATTTATAGTTCATTTGCTTAAAAGTGTAGTCAATATATTTATTTACTCACAAATAGGTGTGGACCAAGTTGTGTGTTACCATAATTCCAGTAGTCATGCACTGGGTATAGTATAAGTAACAACTGCCCAGTTTTGCTTATGTACCTTATCATAAATACAAGAATTATATTTACTGTATCACTCTTTTCTTGTTCAGAGAGTGAAAAAAAAAACTTTTATTTTAGTAAACTAGAAATAGCCAGGGAATTGTTATGGCTAGGCTTGTATAGGCCCTAGGGCCAGTAGCCTAGTACCAACCAATGAACCTATGAATAACATACTTGTCTAGTTAATGTTAATGAAGATCAATTTTTTATGTATGAGAACCATTTAATGGACTGACATAATTATTTTTAAAAACTTATTTTGGGAGACAACGGTCCTCTTGTGTCTGGCAATTAAATGATAGCTCAACAAAAGCATATAACGTAGAAGTCTATTCCTATTTGGCAAGTGGTACATTTAATTCCACTTGTGCTATGCAGGCAGGAAGAATCCCTTTGTCCTTGGAAAGGGAGGAGGTGCCCACCTTATATCATCAAAGGCTGATACATTTATAATGAAGTCTGCAGACATTTGTCAAAACATCTAGGAAGAATTCCATCTTTATTACAAAGTACTTGTTAAAAGAACCATTCCTTTGATCAAAGGATAGTTGGATTTTATTCTGAAAAGGGTGTTGAAACTACCAGCTTTTGAAGTTTGGAAGTTTGGAAGTTTTATTCAAAGGTGCCAGTACTTTGCTTTACTAATGTGATAAAACTTTCTGCTTTAGTCTGAAAGTGACAATTCTAGATGAAATGCCTACTCCTCTTGAATAGTTTTCAGGAAATCATTTAACACCCTTCAAATTCATTTATTTTTATTTTGTCTATCATTAAACATTAATACAGGAGTAATGTGAGTTTTAAAAGTCTCACTTGGTATATATTAGGCTGCAATGAACTGTATCTGCAATGGTTCTTTGAATGTCAATCTAGCTTCACAAATATCAAAATATTCTTACTTCAAGCATATTTAAATACACTTCATTAGTTAAAAGGCAGGAATATGAATGCTGTACTTTAAATGTTTCCTACTGCCATTGATATAAACTTCTAAAAAGATGTGACTGGCTACACTATATTCATTTACTCAATGACAGTTTTATATAGCTGTTAGCTACAGAAAGGAAACCTGTTTCATGCTAGTTTTTACTTCAGATTTTATGAATGTGCAAGACAAAACACCAGTAAAGAGGAAAACACTTCAATGGTTCTTGTGAGTTTTTTTCTGGTTTGAACTTTAGCAAATGCAAATAAAGTCAAGCTTCCTCTGCAAATGTTTTTTTGTGTGTGTGCAGTGGTCCTTGTATCACCATTAACCACTGAACAAAGCAAGTGATTTGATGCCTTTCATCCAACCAGTTAAACTTTCCATTTTGCATCCTAGACTACACTGTGCCTTTTTTTGTTTGTTTTCATTTAAAACACATTTAGTTTGATGGGTGTTTTATGACAAAGATTGTCTGCAAAATACAGTATATTGCAGCATTGTATATCTTAACCACATCATGCCTTGTCATTGTGAAACATTTCTTTCACTGGCTTCATTAACTCTTCTTTATACAGTTTTGTGTTTACTTGGCTGTTTATGCCTCTACAATGCATGATTCTTTTTGTACGTTTGTTTGCCTTTACATGCAAGTGTTTCAACTGCATTACTTGAGCACTAGAGTTAGTTAACAGATTTACCCATTACCAGTTTTCTGGAGTTCTATTCTTGAACATTATGTTTATTTGACTATTGCTGTAGCTTTGATTCTTATTAAGAATTTAGAAATATAGATATTTGTCGTCTGGAGTCGAGTAGCAAACTTGGGCACTGGAGGGGCCAGTTGGGAAATAATGGAGGTGAAAGAACAAGACTGGTTTGTCCATCTCAGAAGGATGAATTTGGTTAAGTCATTCCTTAAGAGCACCATATGGGTGGAGCAGTCTCAGAAGTATGACTTTATATGCATTGGTAGTGAGGGGTATGTGCCAGTGAGAATGTTTCAACACTTAAGCAGCAGGCATTGCACATGGGAGGTAGAGTGGAGTTGCACATGCTCAGTGTACCAGACATTACATGCTGTTTGCCAGCCAGCGGGTGAAGTGTATTAAGTACATTGTACGATGTACTATGTTCACAGTGACCGCAATAGTGCTTGGCTTTTGTCTCATTCTCCATGTAGCTTCAGCTACTACTGGCCCAGAGAAACAAATATGTTCATCAAGGACTAGGTTATTGAGGGTCTGAAATGGATAGCAATCTCAAAAATACTTACACAAGCAAGTCTTTTATTCATATCAGCCATTGTTTTGTCATTGGGTGACATTTTATAATGTGCTTTGGGACACTCTTTTCTGACTACAGCCGAAAAACACAGTTAATAAATACACAAATAATGCACCGGGTCTCACTTTAAACAAATTTTACTTTTATTATCTTATAACATGCTGAAATGTGTATGACTGCCTAATAAGCAGTTAAGAGTATGACTTCTCTTAGTCACAGTATATTTTGCACAGTGCACATTGTTTTCACTTTGAAGGTACTAAACCCAGAAGAACTTGCTTTTAATTGCTCAGCAGTGAGCACTGAGAGTACAGTGATTCATGTAAACTAAACAAGGGAAGCATGTTGCATTATGTAATACACAGTGAAATGTTCGACTGAAGTCAAGATGCATTTCTTTGAAAGATGCGCTTTGTTTTATCTGCACCATATTCTGGACATAATATGACTGATCTTACTGTTAAACATAAAATGTTCCAGTTAATATGTCATACAGAAAGCAGGATCTGTATTCACAAACAGAAAAGATCATGTGTTGCAGTTTGTAGATATTTATCATTGACATGTAATATGCACTACTTAAAATATAGCATCTATATATACTCTTCAGTAAACTGTAGCTGGCCAGTTTGTTGAAATGAATGTCATTAAAGTTCATTTTTGATAAACTTGGCATAGTAAAAGTAGCCTTTTCAAAAAACACTTTTGCTAAGTAGATGAAAACTGTTCCTTTTTTGGAAGCTTGAAAAGGCACAGAAAACATATTTGTGTGTGTGTGTGTGTGTGTGTGTGTGTGTGTGTGTGTGTGTGTGTGTGTGTGTGTGTGTGTGTGTGTGTGTGTGTGTGTGTGTGTGTGTGTGTGTGTGTGTGTGTGTGTGTGTGTGTGTGTGTGTGTGTGTGTGTGTGTGTGCTAGCTCACAATGACCCCAAATTCAATAAAGCAGGTATTGAAGCTGTCTGGCTAGATGGATGGATGGATATATAGCACAAACAAGACATTTATGGCTCCATCTCCAAACGTACACAGCTACAATAGTATAGAAGCATGTGTTTTGTTCATAGGCTATGTTAGGAAACAAAATATGCAAGCACCGTGTCTAGCCATGTACTATGTAGCTGTGGTATAAACTCACAAGAGTGTATTTATTTATTTATTTACCACAGCATCAGGATATATTTGAATCACAACTTCTTTTAAGGATGAACTGTAGTGCTGAATCACTGTTCTCTACAAATATTTCAAGAAAGTTATTGAACTCTGGTAAGCCAGTCTTGTTTATTTAAAACTAAATGGAAATTAAGTTGATTATTTTGGCAGGGCTTGCCTTCTGGTGCATGAATATAGTGTTTATTTGCAATGCCAATGACTCACCTTAAAGTAGTACTTCTGTTGACAGAAGACCAGGAAGTAAGTGAGAAGAAATAAGACGTTTTGGCTGGGGTAAGTGAAAGAGTTTTTCAACTATGTTGCACCTGCTTGCCACAGATACTGGACAATCTACAATAGAGAGTTTAATTAGTACCCTGGGTATACAGTTTATGATGGATACTGCTTTATCAATTAATCCAACATCATAAGTATTTATGTCCATTCATAGGCTCATAGGATTATAGATGCATACTAGTGTAATGACCACAGGGGCCTTTTTAATCCTACTCATGCTTCTCAAAAAATCTGATAAGTTTTTGGACATTAAGATTATTCTAAGGGGTATATGTAGGCTAGGACTTGGGTGGTCAAGCAAATACAGGCTATTTGGAACATAGATGCCAGACAAGACGGGTATTTCAGATTCCCCATCCACTGGTACAAAGTACAGTTGGACTGGTTTAAGGAAGAACTCTGATTCACATGGATGGATAAATGTATTCTCAGAGACACATACCAGTCCCTCCAACATGTCCTATTTACATTGTAAGCAATGTGTAGCCCTTGGATCAGGTATTTCTGATGTTATTTCTTTTGCAGGTATGTAGAAGGTCCAGCAGAGCAGGAGTCAAGGATGCCTTGCATGCCAGTCATAGATCACCCCTCAATAGTATGTAAAAGACTGAGAACCAGTATAGAGCTTTGACAGGATCCATGACGAATATCCTGTTTATGCCCTGTATGCTTTTTGTGAGGAACCTCTGAGGACATTACAGTTATTGCATGTGTTTGATCAGATACATACTGAAGGGAGTGTTGTACTCACTGATTAGTCTGAAGAGGGTAAAATAAAATGGAATAATGACTTCCTTGGACCTAGATGGCATACACTTACTTATAAGTTGCACAATATAGAATTATTTCTTTTCTACCAGAAACACATAGTGGTCACAATTCATGTTACTGTATACACATGTTCCCAAATCCCTGACTACTGGATCTACTGTTAGGGGTGCATTATCAATGAGGTAGTTACCAGGAGTAGTTGACTTCCAAAAGGATACTATTCTGCATTTCTTGGCATTGAGTTCCAGACCGTGGCTCTGGCACTAGTTATTTATCTGAGTCAGCCCTTCTCAGGGGATATTTTTATCAAGGGAGAATTCTATGATGCGCCTAGTTTGCAATCATCAGCAAACATAGACAGACAGAGGTTCTTGACATTGGCCTTGACTTCAGAGAAGTAGATGCCAGAAAGGAGTGGACCTAGCACAGAGCCCTGAGGAACTCTATTAGTTATGGGTCTCTTTGTGGAGGTGGATTCTCCTATCTTAACTTCTTGGGCACTATACGAGAGCCACCTAGCGATCCATTGGGTAACATAGGGGTTTACACCTAATTCCATGAGTTTTTCTGCAATGCCCAAATAGGCTATTGTATTAAATGCCTTAGCCAGATCAAGGTAGGCAGCATGCACCATTTTGCCCTGATCTATTGCTTTGGTGAACTTCTCTAATCAGTCCATCAGGCTGAGCAGGCATGATCTGCCCTTGAGGAAACCAAACTGGATTGGATCCAGTGGCAGAAGATTTCCCTTGTCAGTGTTAATAATTTCCATAATCATTTTTTTCTGTGGCTCTGCATATTAAACTTGTCATGCTTATGGGCGTGCAATTTCTGGTGTCCATATGTGGCCTAGTCTTGTGTAGAAGAGTAACTGTTGCAGTCCTCTATTTGCATGGGATGAAGCCTGTCAGAAGGCTACAGTTAAATAGTGACTCTAGTGGTCCTGATAGGTGGCACTTCATGCTATTTAGGATTGGATATTATCAGGGCATATCAGTGCAGTATTCTTGGCCTTGGAGAGTGCATTGAGGACCCGCTCCCTCCCTAGTGATAGTTGAGGGAGTTATGTTCCATGGTATTTCTCAAGGGGTTGCTGGGACAGATGTGGGGTAATACTGGAGATGTATTTGTCAGATTTGCTATATATTTTGGCTCAGTGCAGGTGGTTCCATTTACAATTAGTTCCGCACATTGTTGTGCATTGCCTTTGAGGTTGCCAACATAGCTAAAGAATGCCATATGGTTGACCTTAGCCAGTGAGACTGTTTTTTACCACAGATTTGACTTTGGTGGACTTGATTTGCCCTTTGAAGTGTTTGTTTAGGTTTATGAGAGTTGGTGCATCTTTCTAAGTGTTGCCTATCTTCTTTTCTTTTTGCCATTACTTTCTTTCATTGTACAACCTATTTTATTGGGATTCAACAACGGTGTGTTTTATGTTTGTTTTGTGTTTAGTCCTTGTAGATAGAACTGTCACTGTGGTTCTAATGACATGATTGTACAGGGTTTCAGTGATTAATTTTATAAAGGCAACAATATTCCCAGGGCTTGGGGAGAAGCATGAAATTTTGCCAGGTTATCCCAATAGTTGGACATTTCCCTTAGAATGGTTCCTAAATGTTCCAGGGTTAGCAGGGATCTTGGGTTTTATTTATATTTCAAAGAAGACAGCTTTATAGTCTGACCTCACTAGAGGGGATATTACAAGGGGTTGGGGGTGCAGTGTTCTTCTATGTTAACGAGGACCAAATTCAACATGTTCTTATCCCTAGTGGGCATATAAACTATCCTAGAGGGGACAGGTGCAGACCATACTTGGCAAATTAGCATGGTATGCCAACCATATCCTCCCATGCTGACAAATATTATACCTCTTTGGAGTGACACCAAAATCTAAGCCAGTTATTAAAGTCAATCATCATCTGTTCATGTTGTGGCATCACCCTTGAAAAGGCAGAATGCTGCTGAATGCTAGGCTCATATTGGCCTGGGACACATAATCCAAGAGGCTTCACCATGTCCCTCTTCATATAGTCCAGGAAAATACATCTCAGGTGATTTACACTCACATGCAGTAGTGTAGCTAGGGCAGGGCAAGAGAGGCAACTGCCCAGGTGCAAAGTATTGGGGAGCACAATCAGCCATTCCTGATCTCTCTTCAATGCATTATTGCCTTTTAAAATATGGTATTGCATTTGTGGTCAGATCTGAACACTGTAGTGCTCCGTGCATGGTCTAAACTATTGCAACTGCTTGCTACATTGTAGCAAGCTGTTGCTGCAGTTTAAAAGTTTAAAAACATTTTTTTTTTACTAAAACCTGAGCACTGTGGAGCTCCATGCAGGGAGGGTATAAACTACATTTTATAGTGAACAGTTTGCTGCAGTTTCAGAAAATGATTTTTTTTTATGAAAAAATGAGCACCGTAGCACTCTGTGGCAGGGTATACATTGTAGCAACTGTTTGCTATATTTGTAGTAAGCAGTTTGTTACAGTTTTAAAAGAAGTTTTTTTTAACTAAAACGTGAGCACTGTAGAACTTTGTGCATTGAGGATTTAAACTGGAGCAACTGTTTATTTCAGTTTAAATGAAGACATTATTAATGTTATAACTTTAATAGAATAAATTGAAGGAGGTTTGGGGACAGCACACTGAAATGGGACCTGAATGGCTGGGGCAGGAGATATGGGGGCATGTTATCTATCTGGTCACCTGGTTGAGGTGCCAGTAGAAGGAACATCCATTTTTTTTATTGCTCTTCAATGGTAGGGGGGAGCAAAGATCGCAAAGATCTAACTGTAATAAGCAGATCACTTACAACATGGCGATCAGCCTATTACAGTAAACTGATTTTTTTTTTTTTTTAGCTGAGGGGGTGGGGAGCTGATTCATGGTACCAACCTAGAGTGCTGGTTGAACCCACTATGTTTCTGCTCACATGGACTATGACAGAGTCATACTTTTACTTGTAATACGATGACCTAAGTGCATGCATAATTTGGTTGATCCTGGCCTCACATAGACAACTGACCATGACTTGCTCCTTATTTAACTTGGTGAATGGGACACCTGTGTGTCTCACAATGGAGTCTCCTATTACCAAAATGTTGGGTTGTATGCCTTATGGGCTTAGAAGTTGAGATATATTGGGATATGGCAGTATGTTTCATATTTGGAGTTGTTTTTGTTGAGTGCTGTAGAGGTTGCTGAGGACAATTTTTTAGAATAGTGTCTAGGTGGTTTTTGTGGTTTGAGGAAATTACATTTAACAGCCTTAGCATATGTGGGTGTATGGGTCTGGTCCTTACCATGTATGGTGGGTGTAGTGTGCTTGTCACTGGCAACCTGCTTGTTATTAAATGTGCTTCTATGAAAGAGCCTTGCCTTCAGTGACACTGTATAACTACAGCTCTCACATACCATATCCATTTGTTGGAGAATTAGGTGGCTGTCAGTGTCATTAGGCAATTGCTGCAGAGGTAGCAGGGAAGTGCTTGTCCATGGTTATGGGTCATTATT
Source organism: Protopterus annectens (assembly GCF_019279795.1). NCBI lineage: Eukaryota > Metazoa > Chordata > Ceratodontiformes > Protopteridae > Protopterus > Protopterus annectens. Next base: position 1,613,465,184 of record NC_056733.1, on the reverse strand, counting down.
ACATGTTCTACAAGGGGATGATGTTAAAGAATTCTACAGCTTGTGAACTTGGCTGTTCTAGGAGTGCAGATGCCTATCAAGACTGCCTAAGACCAAGTTTAAGGGGTAGATGCTTCTCAGTGTGCAAACTAGCTGCTCTCTAAGCAAGTCAAGACTGAGGAATTTTCATGGGTAGTTTTATAGGGAACATTTCAATTCTAGATGCCTGTGTCAACAAAGGCACCACTAACCACAACTATATGATGAGTAGTGACACACAAATGTCAAGACTTTATACAGGCACAGGAAGTCTCAAAACAAACTCCCTAGTCAATCACTAAAATATTCTTTGGGGTTTCAACCAGTGAATCCCAGTTAAGAAGGAAATGTGTTATCCTGTCTAGCCACAAGACAGCAGACCAAAATCTTCCTAATGTAAAAACAATGTCAATGTGCCCAAATGCTGAGATTAGCCTAGTTACAGCAAATAAACCAAGAAGAAGGGCAGGAAGAACCAGTGCCACCTATATCACTACAGTGGAGCAAGAAACAGCAAATAAGCATAGATATCAGAGCAGCTCTAGTAACAAACAAAGTGTAGTTAAGAGCAGTAGTTCTAGATATTCAGACATATGGACCTAGATTCAACACAATAGTCAGATACAATGGTAACAACAGATATGCTTTAAAATGCAGAATTCAAGTGCAAAACTATGAAAAGCACAGATATCACAGCAACTTTGGTATAAATATAGAGAAGAGTGCACATCAGTACTTAAAAGTGCTTATCTAAAAAGGGATGCAGATGGATTCAGCAGAACAGCTCTTTAGTGGTACTGTAGCCAAAAGAGTGGAAGCTATGAGATAATGAGCCCAGTTCATACAAGCAGAGGAAGTCTCAAAACAAACAGCCTAGTCCTCAGTCAATCAATTGTGTCAGTCAATTTGTGTTTTCAAATAGTGAATCCCAAATCAAAGTCAACTCTGTTACCCTTTCTTGCCACAAGAGAGCAGACCAGAGACTTCTTAATGTAGAAACACTGTTTCGGTGCCCATAAAGCTGAAACTAGCCTAGTTACGACTAATAAACTAGCAGGAACAAACAGTAACAACTAAAGTACTATAGCAGAGCAAGAAACATAACAAATAAGCACAGATACCAGAACAGCACAAGTAATAAACAACTTAAAATTCAACTAAAAACTATACAGATGTGTGCCGCTTACTATCCTTCTGCACAATGCCCAAATGCATTTACGTAGGTTCATAAGTTCATAGGATGTTACTAGGCTATTGACCCAATGGTCTTTACAAGCTTAGCTGTTTAAACCCAGTGTAATGCTAGATAAGAGATGCTACCTATGCCCAAGATTTTTCTAGTGAAGACTACCCATGTGCAGGAGAGAAGTAGGGACAATCCCTGGCAGGAATTTACAGTTTCCCATCCAGTTGTCCAGGTTAAACAGGGTCATAGACGTACTCTGCTTGACATAAATTGGTAGCCTATTCCAGAGGAGTGACAACCTCTGAGAGATGTGTCTGTCTCTCCTGCAGGTTCTATTTATGTTGTAAGCTAGATTGAAGTCCCTGGAGTGGGTGATTCTAGTCCCATTTGACTTAGTTTGTCTGCATTGGAAATGTGCTGAAGACCCTGAATTTTCTTTGTTAAAAATCTCTGAGGTCTCTCAAGTTGCTGCAGGTGTCTGGTACGGTACATACTAAAAGGAGCATTATACTCACTAATAGACCTGATAAGAGTCAATTACAGTGGAGTTTTAACCTCGTTTGGCCTTGAGGCAATGTGTTTGCTAATCAGATGAGTGACGTAAAATGCCTTCCTCACCACAGTATACACATGGTAGTCAAAGTTGAGGTCATGGTCAACTTGTGTTCCCAAGTCTCTCACCACTGAATTGGTACTTAGGGTATTATTGTTTATTTGATAGTTAGCATGGACATTGTATTTACCGAAGGGAATGATGATGCATTTCTTAGCATTTAGTTTAAGTCCATGGCTTTGACACCAATCATTGGTCTGTGTAAACCCCTTTTGAAGTACACTGACATTGTTTGGAGATTTGATGATTGCACCTAATTTGCAGTCATAAGCAAACATGGTCAGCCACAGCCCCTCCATTTTGGTCTGCACGTCTGAGAAGTATATGCCAAACAAGAGGGGACCCAGTACTGAACCTTGTGGGACCCCAGTGGTGACAGGTCTGCTGGTTGAGGTGAAGTCTGCGACTTTGACCGAGTGTGATCAGTGTATGAGCCAGTTTGTAACCCACTTGATAACATGGGTATTGATATTCAATTGGGCAAGTTTGTCAATGATGCCCAAATTTGGGATTGTGTCAAAGGCCTTGGTCAAGTCAAGATAGGTTGTGTGAACTGATTTGCCTTTGTCTATGGCTGTGGTCACATTTTCAAAGAAATCCACTAGGTTTAGCAGGCATGACCTGCCCTTGACAAAATTGAATGTGTAAGGCCAATTGTGCGTCTATACTGTACTAAGCAGACGTAAATGTGGTCAGACACTGTGAAGAAGGATAATGTAAAGAATATGGTGTTCACTTAACGTTTGCACCACTTAACATTATATGGGATAAAACCTATCCCAGATGTTAAGCAAAGCATACCTGTAGTTTTTGATATTCAATATCAAGTGCAATAGTAACACCAAATAAATTTTAAAATGCAGAATTTAAGTGCAAAACTGTATAAAATGCAGAAATAGTACAGCAACTATATACAGAGGAAATGGATTTAATAAGAGGTTATTAGTTTTTACTTATAGGATATTACATCTGAAGCCAGTAATAAAATATGCACATAATAGCCTGCTAAGATTAAGAGATATCATGGTGCTAGGGGAACAGTATTTAGGACAAAAGTGCTTTGGTTTTTCAAACTGTATTGATAATTGATATAGGTTCAGAACATGTGGTCCCATCTAGAACAACTATATTTTTTTCTGGTAGTTTCTGCCTGCCAGAACCAGAACCACATTAAAGAAATTATTATGGTGTTTTAGTTATGAAAACACCATAATTCTTAAGTAGATTGGCTTGACAGCTTTTACTTGATACATATATAGTTGTATAAACATTAACAAAATAACCTGCTGTTTATGTTAAACAAAGACAAGGCTTTGCTTCTCTCCCCGTGTCTCTATTTTTCATTAGGGATTTAGGTTTAGTAGTAAGCGATCGATGCACATCATTCCTGTAACTTGATGAGTGCGTTCCTTCATGTTTTCCTTGACTGAGATGAAGAATATTTTAACAAGCTTTGTAAAGTACCATTCCCATCCCCTAGGATAGCAGCTTTCTCTAAATACTGATTCAGATGTCATGGAAATGAGATTATTTATGGGTTCATAAGTTCATAGGTAAGCACTAGGCTAATTGCCCTTACAGGCCATTTTAAGCTAGCCAATTAGCCAATTTCCCTTTTTGTGCTAAAATTAACTTATGCCGTTTGATTAGAGATTGGCCCTACACATTCCATGGTCGATAATTATATATTACCCCTAATGAAAATAACTGGGATCATACCATAGATAATTTAGATTATAATTTTTATAATTTGATAATAGGAGGACGCATTTATGGAATAAAGCATTTTGGAGCTGCCTCTGTCCATTAGTAGTGCAAGGGTCAGCTGTTCCAGAGCACTGTTATCCTCTGCAAGATATACCTTTTCCTCCAAACTGATTTGTTGATGTTGTAAAAGAGATTTAGATCCATTTACTGACTATTTCTGATGCCATTTGACTTGCTGATGTGCAGTAAATCCATCAGTACTGGGTTGGAGGATGCTTTGTATGCCAGACACAGGTCATCTCCCAGATGTTACATGTATCTGAACAGATCTGCATTTTGGCATTTAGTTTCAGTCCTTGATTTTGGCACTGGTTATTTATAATTTGAGATTAAGAGATTTAATGTAATGGAGGTAGAAAACACTTGACTAATAAGGTATAATCACTGAAATCCAGAGCCCACCATTTAACAGTGATGAACTTTGTTTAATGTGGACTGCATGAGGATTTAACCTGAAGAGTTCATCTATAAAGTGCTGAACTTCCAAATTACTGTATTCAATAGAAAATCATAGATAATGCACCTCTAAGTTGTTATCCACAGTGATTCCTCTGTTTCAGGAATTTTCTCTTTTCTTCATGGTTGTGTGACCATGGATTTGTTATATATAACTTTGGGGGTGTGGGGATGTGCTGCTACATGAAGAGTTTATGGAGTGGACTTGCTCTTCTGCAAAGAACACTTCATATTTATTATTTTTATCAGGGTGAGTTTCCAGTGAGATAGATTCAAGGGTTTGTGTTGTTATTGATTTGGAACTTGTTAAGTCATACTGGAAACATTTAGCTAAGGTATTGCCTATGATATGATTCAGCATTGCCTTCCAGATCTTGTTGTTGATTGTGCCCTTACACCATGCATGTGTGATCTTGCAGTTAGTAAATATAAGTAGCACAGGGTTTTGGGGGTGGGGGCACAGCTATTAAGACATAAATAGACTTAAAATGCAAAGTAATGGGGACATTGATTGTAGCTACTAGGTATTGAGGGAAAGGATAGTTGGTTTCCAGATGAATAAACTGTAGGATAAAAAACACTGTAGATTTGTGAAAAATATGTCATGAGAGTCTAGCCAGGCACATTATCAGCAAATTGAAACTAAAATGTGCATAAGAGAAGGAGAGTAGAACATCTGAAAATAAAAAAAAATGTGGCAAAGATAATGAATGTGCACTTTACTCAATGGTCAGATATGAAGTGGAGAGAGGATACCTAAACCAAATATGAGAATAAAAAAAGCCCCACCCCCCAAAAAAAATACCATAATAATGGCTGATGGAATAATAATATCCCTGTATCACTCACACTGGCTTGTATTTTTTTTGCAGTTTTTGTATCCTTCCAAATTAATCAGAATTGTGAGAGATAGCATACTGAAGTGGTTTTGTTTTAGCCAAAGTCCTTCTTACCAGAATATATTCTGTTTCTGCAGAACATTAGACATGAAAATAAAAATATTTTCTGTACTCCTGTTCTTTACTCATGTACAGAATACGTACTGTGCTTTCCTGATTCTTTTTCTTTCAGTGATTCAAACAGCGAGAGTGATAGCTGATCTTTTTTTCACAAATTTCCTTGTATTTGATAATGGTCATCTTCTAGATAACATTTAAAGCTGATTTGAAAGGTCATCTTGAAAGACTGGTGAATGTAGCTGTGAAAGATCGATGAACATAGCTGTAAAAGATTGGTGAACATAGCTGCTGTTGTTTCAAGTCCAGGCCAGATCTTCAGTCTTATCTGTGTCCAGCAGGTCACGCTTGGCTTTATTAAGGCCAGGTGAAGTACTTAAAACACTTAGCAATAATTATAATTAGATTTTATTGTTGCTGTTGAAGTTAATTGTTTCTGTAGCTAGACTGCTGTAGCTAGACTGAGTGATCTTTTAACTACTTTATATTCTTTGCAGACACAATTCCTTGCTGAGTTAGTTGCCTCTTGTGCCCATGATTTAACAGATACTGTGACATTTCTTGAAGTTTTTGCTGAATAGTTTGTTTGTGTGACCTTTTTACCCTTTGGTTTTGATGTTAGCTGGGGCATTTTTCAGGCACCTTAATGTTTATGGATATTAATTCGGTTTAAAGACTCTCCCCCAGATTCACTATCCTTCCATGCAGGACTAGCTTAGTCCTGCATGGTAGCGGCCATTTAGGAGCAGTTCGGCAGTGCGCCATGCATATCAATGAATGTGCGCTGCCTGAGCTCCTAATCAGACATATAGCATGTACGAGTGCAGGGGGCGTGTTTGAGAGCAGAGCTCTCAGAATATACACGCCCCTGTAATGAAGAACAGCAGTGTATGAATAAGAATGAGTGAGACCGCTCATAGGTGTTCGCATACCCCAGCAACATCCCCCCAAGTTTACAAGAGGAATAGTTAAAACATTAAATATAAAGAAGTTTTTTTTTATTTTATGAAACAGATTAAATTTAACCATAGGTGCGCGGGTTTGCCCATCGCTTAGCTACGGTTAATGCAGCTTAAATGGCAGAAGAGGATAAAAAGCAAGATATATGCAAATGAAGCAGTACAGCAACAGTGTAGTGGGCACAGCATTTGCCTTATGAGCAGTCATTCCTGGTTTGAGTCCCACTCCAGTACATTCCATTTTCCATGTCAAATCACTTTATGACCAATGTTTTGTTGCATAACCTACTAAATAACATATATTTGTGAACTGGAGTACTACATCAAATGCAGATGTGAGGTGTCATTGTCATAATGTTGTAAAGTCCACAGATAATCACAAGTGCCCCATACAGTATATGTACACAGGAATCAGGGATACAAATGGAAGGTAAAATGTGTAATGAATGATAAATCCATACAGTTTCCAAATCCACCACCTTCCCAAGAACCATTTGACATCACTGTCTAAATTAGTGAGGTGGTAAGTGGGAGAAAGCAATAGCAAGCATGAGTAAGCATATGCCAGCAGTAGTAAGCGAGTTGAAGCCCATTTGCGTGGGGGTAAGCAATGCACACACAGATTAAACAATATTGAAGCTAACTCTCTGTAAGCATATTTAATGAAAGGTTAGCATTGCTTACCCTCGTGCAAACCTGCACAACCCCACTTACAGTTGCTTAAAAGTGCCTTACTCTCTCTGTACGCAACAGCTGTTGTCCTGGCCAGAAACAAAATAAACAGCCGTTGCAGGCCTTGAACCCAAGACCCTGTACACAACAGTCACAGTAGTTAACCACTAAGCAGAACATACAATTGAGGTATTACCAAACAGATCATCACTATAGGAAAATCAAACTGGACATGTGAAAGGAATCTATATATAGTTTTATGTTGTATAACCTGCTACATAACATAAATATGTAAACTGGAGTACTGCAGTAAGCCCAGATGTGAGGTGTCATTGTAATAAAGTGTTGAAATCCCATAAGAAATAGAAGGACCCCATACAGTGTACGTACACATGAAACATGGATACCAAACAAATATATAACATATAATGAATAATCAATGAATGCCAAAAAGCAAATATAATGCAAATTAAATATTAAGCAATGCTAAGCATTGCACAGCCCAGCTTAGTAGTTGTAAGCAATGTGTAGGCCAGCTAACTCAGTCTGCCCATTGCTATAGCACTTTAAGCAATGCCAACCTTAGGTAAGCAGGTTTGCCCATAGCTTAGCATTTTCAAAAGCATCCAATCATGGCAAAGTGTAGGAAACTGGCCCTATTTAAACACAACAGGTGGGAATACATCTCATAACTGGTTGCAGCTTCCCCCTGTAGACATTATGTCTGGAATGGGAGAGGGTGTATGCTTTTGGGCGCAGCACTAGGGCTTCCAGGAGTACAGAGGCATGGCAGGACTCCTTGTGAAAGACCCTTACCAGAGACTGCTGCAGGGCCAGTACCAGGGTTACCAATGCAAAGTGGAAGCCTGGGACCATCTTACCCGTGACCTCACCAGTGCCACTGGCATATCCTGAACTGGTGAGCAGGTCAGGCATCCCTATGCTGACCTAAAGTGGACAAAAGGGGATCTCTTGGATCAGTGAATCCAAGAGGTTAGGAGGACAGGGGATGTCCCAGCTGTATGTAAGTATCAGTCCACTACCTGTTTAATAATTGCCATGTCATGTATATCATGGAAAGGTATGGCTAAATATTCCTCTTATGTCTTTCACAGTGGCAGGTGAGTGGGCTGCGAACCAGGAAACCCATGCCTGTAGACTGCAGCGATTGCAATGCAAGGCAGGTTAGAATACTCTTGCATGTACTGTCATAGGAAATAAATCTAAAAGTAGTAGTAAGTTAATTGCCTGTATAAAACCTGTATTCTTTAAGGCATGTACTGCATACACCAGAGAATAGGGCAGGAAGAGTCTCATATAGGTTGTATGTAAATAAAAGCATAAGAGCCTGACAATAAAGGTCTAACTGCTGGACTGCATGTGTTTACTCTGGTATCATATAGTAATATAGAGTTGCAATCACTTAATAGTACTGTTGTATTAAGCACTGTTATCCACACTGTGCTACATAAATAAAATGTGTAGGAATGTCTGTATATGACTGTTGTAATCCTAAGAGGTCATATAGTACAACTGAGAGAGACTTAGACAGAAAACAGTGAAAAGACAGACAACAAAATCCAAATAGCACATTCAATTGCAATGTGAACTGTAGTACTGTTAGCACACACAGCCATGGTTTGAATCCTGGGAATGGTAGTAGGCTGTATGCAGAATCATACCCCACAACTGTACAGATATGTTCATAATGTCCAGTAAATTGGCCCATATCTGCTGCCTGTCCCCTTGGCATATTACTGGGATGATCCCAGACATTTAGGCAGCAAACAATGCATACAATTATTGCCAGACATCTATAAGAACAAAGCTGTCACTCTAGCAACTCCCCAAAATGTTATGAGAGTAATTAGGCAAGTATGTCCTATCTTCACCCCCATGTTGTCAAACTGTGACCAGAGCGTGTACAGTAACAGAGTGAGATGTATATGCATAATACTAATGTGGAAACTGGTAATTTGTGTGGCAACATTCAGGTAGTGTTAACAAACATTGCTCCCACAGGTCTGTCAGTTATGAACACTGTGCCTAGAAATAAAAGATTGATATCTTGTACTGGTACTGTTTACTTTGGTATTGTATGGCATTGTCAGTGTTGCAGTTGCTCTGAATAATAAGGTATTACTCATCACTGTCACCCACACTGTACTACATAATACAACTGTCTAGGAAATCCTGTATAAGAGTGTTGTAATTACAAGGTTAGAATGTCAAACCACAGGAGAATTATAGAGAGAAATCAGACAAGAGATACAAAGCATTATCTATATAGCACACTCAACTGTGATGGACATTGTTTTATGTTTAGCAGACACAGCCATAGTTCGAATCCTGGGAGTGGTAGTAAGCTGTATGCAGAATCATACCCCACAAGTGTACAGAATTGTCTAGAATGTCCAGTTAATCGGCCCATATCTGCCGGCTGTTAGCCTGTTCCCCGAGCATATCAGTGTGCTAATTTCTGACACAGAGTGTGTGCAATTAGAGATGGACAGGTATGTGCATAACATCAGCCTGGAATCTGGGAGTATGTGTAGAAACAGTTAGGTAGTGTTAACAAACAACACCTCCACAGGTATATCAGGTAAGAGGTATATACTGCAGGTAAATGTCAGTTCATGTATATAGTTGTCGACAGCCATACCACTGTCCAAACTAAGGCAAAAGGATAGTGTACAAATACCTGTAAGGTACAGATCACAGCACTGAATAGGAAAGTAATGCAAACTATAGGAATATACTAGTTGTTAATTGACATCTCCCCCTCCCCACCATATCTGCAACAATAAACTAAATACACAACTCAGTCGGTATGTGCTGAATTAACTCTACTGTTGGGACATATGTCCTATTGTTTGATAATTATTTAAATTTGTTTCTATGCATGTGCCATGTTGAAATACTCCCACACTGGTGGCATGCTGCCATCAATGTACCTGCATGATGTTGTAATGACCAGTGTGGTTCCGTATATGCATGTGTTTTGTTTGCTGTGCAACTGTTCCATATCTGGTGTTTGGGTTAATGGGAATATTTATGCATGCTGTTATACCTAATCCTGGAATGTGTTGACTATTACTAACCCACATATGTTGATAAGATTTAAACACCATAGCACGTTTGGGAAGGCCGATCCCGGCAGACCCACCTGTCCCACATCAGCTGGCCGTAGCACCGGGCAGCAACACATCTGGGGCCCAACCCAGGACCTCCTCATCTGTTGGTCCTGCACCCCCTTCGGGTGGAACTGCCTCAGAGGATGGGGCTCACCCCCTCCTGGGAGTGGACACGGACAGGAACTTGTCACCCATCATCAGATCCGGGTAGTGGTTTGTAGCAAGCTCCACAGGGAGGTTGTAGATCTGCTACGCCATCTTGAGGGCCATATGTTGCAAGTAGAGGGTCGGCCTGGCCCTCCTACTCAGTCCGCAGCACAGCCACCTTTGGGGCTGTGAAGGTGCAGTGGTGACTGCCCATGGATGGGGACCTCAGTCCCACTGTTTCCACTAGGGGACTCATGTGCTTTGATTTCCAAACACCCCTCCCCATCAAGGTGTTTACCCCTCACATGTGTCATATACCACCCCTGTATGCGACTTGTTTGTCTTATCTGTTAACCTACCCAACCTATCTCCCCAAATATACCTACTATTCCTCCCCAACATCCCACTCTCACCTGAAAAAAAAAGGGGAATCTGTTCCCAAAAAAAAAAATCTCGCCCCATACATAGCTGTTCACTTCGCACACATGTCCACTGGACACATGTAATCTGGTCTAATTGGCTTAACAAATTACAATTGTTGTCCTCATCCCTCTCTCAGGGGTATGAGTGTTCAAATATATCTCTAAATTCAGTGCATATGCACAGCTGTTGCTGTAGAAATAATGGGCAGCTATGGACCTTCCCTACACCCTTCCTGCACATCCCTAGCTATTTTCCCTACTGTCTTTCCCTCTTTGTGCCCCTTTTTCACCACTTTCCTAGCAACCCTTTTTCATTTCTTTTAAATAAATTAGCATGGAGGTAAGCAGGAGTAAGCACTTTTAAGTAGCAGTAAGTAGGTTTAAGCTTGTTTGCCCGAGGGTAAGCAATGCCTAAACAGGTTAAGCAATTGAGAAGCTAAAGCAGTATAAGGAACTGTAACCGGAAGTTAGCAGTGCTTACCTCTGCTAAAACCCACGCAAACCCACTTACAACTGCTTAAAAGTGTCTTAACCACTCTGTATCAAACAACCTTGTTCTGCCCAGCAACAAAATAAACAGCCCTTGCAAGTCTTGAACCCATGACCCTCTACACTATAGTCACAACAGTTAACCACAACACCATGACAGCTGTGAAGACAGTTGTTGTTTTTCCAATATATCTGTCAGTACACATATTGAATAGTATTGAACATTTTCTGTGACTTCCACAATTGTGTAGTACTTGTTAGTGATATTACTCTTGCATCACATATATTGTTATATCTAAATATACACATATCAGATAGATACGGTGTGATACATCTGGGAAGGTATACACGATCGTAATGTTTACACTTGACAAGGATATGGATATATACATATACATATGTAAACATATGCCTACATGTACATACACATATATATTCATATATATGTATTTCTACACATCTGTATAGTGGATCATATATATGGCCATTTATAGATTTCTCTGTATATATATATATATATATATATATATATATATATATATATATATATATATGTGTGTGTGTGTGTGTGTGTGTGTGTGTATGTATGCACATCCTATATGTTCAGATATACCTATTTATGTTGATATATATGTAGATATCCATAACTATATGTGCATATATATCTATATATCTGTATATGCGTAGACATATATAGCTGTGTATATGTATATATTTGAGTTTGTATATAGACCATGGAGTGGAGTCCTACCTCAGCACCAATAGTCTCAACCTCATAGTGCAAGGGGATGTCATGTATGGATTGCAGGTATATATATAGACTGTTGTTACTGCAACAGTGGTTGTCTTAACAGACATGCTGTGTGTGGGAAGTCACATCTGCTTTTGACATGTATGCCATTGGTTACTGACAGACATCCTAAGGACATCATAGTACAGTACCACTGATAGCACAGTAATGATCCTGTGGACTACAGAAGAGATATGACCAATATATGTGGATAGTATGGCACTCTGTGGTCAGTCCTTAGGTGTACACAGATCCACTTTGTGCGAGACATGTGGACCATGCCTGACAGTGTGGATGCTAATAGCCATGTACATGGGTATATCACGTAAATACTGGACTACATATGCCCACACAGTTTATGCATTCACACACACTAGTCTGTCCTGACACATAATACCTGGTGGTGCAGAAGTCACATACTATCCAGTAGTTAGTGACATACATCTGTACAGAATCCCATGGCTTTGTTAGAAATACACAACAGTTATGGTGGCCTGGCAGCAGTATGTCTTGCAAATATCTGGACATAGCACACTGAGTAATTGCACTAAGCTGTTAGGCATGTAACAAAGCACTGTGCAAACTACAGGCAGACTGCCACAACACTGGACTGCATTTTGTATGGGGGAATACACAAGTACCTGCAAATATAGCAGGTTCTACATGCATGTCACAGCACAGAGTAACAGACACCTGTGAGAAAGTGCATACCCACAACCAATGTGAACACAGCCACAGTGACATATGGTACACAAGCTTAATATGACACTATATGGACTGTCTAATAAACACCATCCTCATATGTGCCACTCACACACTAACCCTACATATACTGGGCCACTACACAGTGTGGTCCGATGCCTGTCTGTGGTATGGGACACGTGTGTTTGGCCCTACAGACATGTGAGCTGATAGGGTACCATACACTGGAGCAGCATGTAACATAAGATAGAACAGGACCAAGAACAATGGCATCTACCACAGTCTTTGTACAGGCCAAGGTACGTATGTGCAATACACATACTGTTGAGAATCACCATAAGTACACAGACCCCAGTACTGTACACACAACTGCAGAATGCCCAGGTTATGTCCTCTACTATACATAACATGTCTAGTAGTCTGATATCTGACTGGCTTGTTATTAGGTATGATGTCAATAAATAATGGTGTACAGAACATAAGCACCTCTTACTGCATGACATATGTACAAAGGTTGACAGACTTGTAGCTGGGGCCACAAACACTGGGCCAATATTGGCATGTTGCTGTGATACCTTCATACATTTACTGTCGTAACAGGGTTTGTTGTGACATATGTCCTATGAGGAATATGAAGTCAGTAACTCTCATGGCTGTCACCATGTACTGACTGCAATCCTCAGACTATGCTTCTGGAGTTCTAAGATAGGTGATCTGTGAGTAACACAAGAAACATAAGACTCCAAACACTGCCCAGTCTGCAGATAACCCTACAGGTGGGAGCTTCCTCAAACACATAACACTGTCATGACAGGTATTAAAGCATCTAGACCAGCCATATCCACACACACCCTGGTAAAACAACATTACTCCAAATGCAGAAGAGCAACGCTTACATTCTGTAGTCATGTCTGGCACATACCCCTCCTGTTTGTTGGCCTGTCTCCACAATGTATGTTGTTAGAGGTAAATCCAAATACCATCTGCGATGCTGTTTGCCAAACACCAACATGAGGTCCTGCTCACAGTGAATGAAAAGACCCAACACACACATGATGTTCCTAGATATTGGAGTGTGTTTCCATGCAATTGGTTATGGGAATGTTACCACAGCTGTTCCACAAGCAATCAGCTAGAGGGGAACTGCAATTCGTACAGAGGCTATCAGCTGATCATGCGCATCACTTACAAAGCACAAGAGAGACAGACAGAGACAAAGTAAGTCAGAGAGGGGGTGGGAGAGTAAAACCTTAGCATGTTTGTGTCATACACTTACCAGCATGAGGTTTCAAACCCCTGACTGACTATGTATCACTATCACATGTCTACACAGTTATTCCATGCGCCACATAGCTTACACGTTGGGGACTTGTCTAAAGGTATATCTGATGGTGAGTGGCATCTGCAACAGTGATATGGGAGCGATAAGGTATGTGTAGTACACATGCCTGTCCACATGAACAGGTGTCAACATCAACACACTCTCTCAGGGACTCACACACATTAACACAGTTGGCAGGGTCAGGAATAGACTTCCTAACTAGCTAGTGTGACACAATACAGTAATACGGAGGTATCACATGCACCATAGGGGTTATCCGGATAATATGTGGGCAAAGGGTATGTGAAGGTGTCTGACATCAGATGGCATGCTTCAGTAGGCCAAATGGGAGTTGTAGTGAGTGTGAATGGGGTCAAAATCATTATATTCCACACACACAGACACAAGGTGGCAGTTCTGACATGCATGGGTTCATTGCTTCACAGGTGTGTAGTGGTTTCCTGTGCCAGAAGGCTATATAAGGCTAGAGTTGAAGGGTATACCTTGGCATCAGGCCACATGACAATGGTCTGCAGTGTGGCTCAGGGGTGTAATGTCTGGATTGGCCCACACAGGTGGCTATTGTATTCACCATCCAGTCATCTGGGTTACTATTGTGTGTGGCCAGTGCTGTGCAATGCTTGCCATGTATGTGTTCTATAGTCCATAACATGGATGGTGTCTGGGATGTGCACACATCCCACATGCATGTTCTGTGACATGTGGAACTGCACCTGGGGTGACAGGGCCATGTGGTGTACACAGATTGTAATCATCAGATGTGCCAGTCCTGGTCTCATGTGGTGGGAACTGGCAATGGACACCAGGTTGACCCTGCACCTACACTGACAGCATGATACAGGTATTCCCTGGTGTCAGTGGCATTTGTCCATACAGGTCATGTGTTTAAGGCATGGTATGTCCTTCGTGGGTCACATTTGATGGCACTATAGTTGTTGCAGTCATCCAGTGGGGGACATAGTGAAGGTGCACTGTCTGCAATTATGTGCCTATTGTAGTGATGGGACATGGTGCCATGCCCTCTGTAGTCCACTGCAATCATACCATGGTTACTATCTGTGGGCAATATGCAGGGTACTACCAATAAATCGGTTGTTGCCTAGGCGAGTGTGTTTGTGTATGAGACATGGGTTGAGAGTGTTCTCTGGGTAATACAAGGGTTGCCTACTTTTTTGCCAGGCCTTGATGTCACATGTAGGGGTATAGATTGGCAACCCCAGCCTCACTGCTGTTTGACATCTGTTATCCTTGTAAGGTGGACATTGTGACATATAATAAGTCCATCATGTAAGAAATGTGCAAAACACGCTCCCCAATGAGTCCAGTTGTTACACACTCACAGCCACCTCCACACAGGATATGAATGACAAACACAGACACACACACACATCAAGTCTCACAGTTGCCATGTCTGCGTTTGGAACTCATACTTAACCAGAACATCACACTACAGCATTATGCAGTTATAGCACGTGCCACAGACATGACTGGGCTACTTTTTCCCCAAAGGTGTATTTCAAGGTGAATGACATCAGCAGGCTTGCCAAAGAAGGGTAATGGAGGTTGAAATGACTATGAATGGCCTCAAAAGCATTGCTCCCTACAAAGACAAACACACACACAAACATCCACACATGCCATCTCTGGGAACAGAACCCCTACCAAACTAGTATATCACTCAACAGCATCACACTGTTATAGGATGCACCACAGAAATTATTGGACTACTCTTTCCCCAAAGGTGTATTTCAAAATGAATGACATCAGCAGGCTTGCAAAAGTAGGGCAATGGAGGTTGTAGTGAATGTGCATGGCCTCAAAAGCATTGCTCCCTACACAGATAAACAAACTTGCCATGTCTGGGAAGAGAACTCCTACCTAGGTAGTTTAGCACACTATAGCATTACACAGTTATAGGATGCACCACAAAGAATACTGGGCTACTCTTTCCCCAAAGGTGTATTTCAAAGTGAATGACATCAGCAGGCATGCCAATGTAGGGCATTTTAAATTCTAGTGAGTGTGACTAGCCTAAAAAGCATTGATCCCTACAAATACACAGTTGCCACATCAGGGATTAGAACTCCTACCTAACTAGTTTATCACACTACAGCATTATGCAGTTATAGGCACGCTGCAGAGATTACTGGGTTACTACTTCCCCAAAGGTGTAGTTCAATGTGAATGACATCAGCAGACTTGCCAAAGTAGGGCAATGTAGGTTGAGAAGTGCATGGCCTCAAAAGCATTGCTCCCTACAAAGACAAACTAACACACACACTTGCCATGTCTGGGAATAGAGCTCCTACCAAACTAGTTTATCGCACTACAGCATTACACAGGTATAGCACACACCACAGAAATTACGGGTTTATTCCTTCCCCAAAGGTGTATTTCAAAGTGAATGACATCAGCATGTATGCCAAAGTAGGGTATTTGAAATTGTAGTGAGTGTGACTAGCCTAAAAAGCATTGATTCCTACACAAACAAACACACGCAGTTGCCATGTCTGGAATTAGAACTCCTACCTAACTAGTTTATCACACTACAGCATTATGCAGTTACAGGACACACCACAGAGATTAATGGGCTACTCATTCCCCAAAGGTGTATTTCAAAGTGAATGACATCAGCAGGCTTGCCATAGTAGGGCAATGGGGAGGGCAGTGTGTGTGCATGGCCATAATCCATTCATCTAGAGGCAGACACACCACACTCAGGCACACACAGGTATGTGTATAGAACTGCTAGATGACTACTGCCTTGTACAGTCATGTTGCACAGTGAGCATTAGCACCACAGAGTCTATAATGCTGAGGGATTCTACGGTGAGTGACATTTACACATCACGTGGTTGTAGCCATTTGGCTGTATACTGGGTGGGACAGGCCTCATTATGGAAGGCTTGTTGTCACTGTCACTCTCTTCCACACATCTATGTATCTGTAAGTTTGGCATATTAAAAGACATAGAGGAGCTCTCTGATCATGTAGCCCAGGGCGGTATGACCCTAACCTTGAGTAGCATCTTACCCTCACCAAGAAAGATGCCACAGTATAAAGACAAAATGATCAATTTTAACAATTGGCTAAAGTATTGGTGTCATTCAAAGGTGATCCAGTGTCTGTCAGCCTGGGATGACATACTCGACAAGCCACGTTGCTTCACTAGGGGCGGCTTGCACCTGTCACCCCTGGGCTTCCAAATATTGGCTAAGGCTCTTGCCACCCCCATAGTGCCTTTTTTTAGCAAGGCTCAAAAGACAAACCCACCTCCATAGACAACACAAGGAAAAAGAAACTAAGGGTAATGCTGCTAAATGCCAGAAGTCTAAACCTCAAGATGCATGCACTTGAGGCTCTCCTCAGTATTGAGAATATCGATATCTGTGCAGTAACAGAAACCTGGTTCAAGGCTCCCCAGAGCACCCCCAGCACTACCAGGTGATACCTCATACCATGCTTTTTGGCTCCAAAACTCGGACTGAACCACAAAAGGAGGGGGAGTATCCATATTCATCAAAGATACCCACACCTCCAGCTTAGTGGCACTGCATGAAGCATCGGAGACCATCCATGTGCAACTAACTGGGCAAAACTGCCTTTCAGTTTGTAGCCTGCTACAGACCACCCTCCCAAACTCAGGAAACCCACTCAGCTTTCTTGAGAACACTAGAGAATATGAAGGTCTCTCCAAACACCATCATATTCGGTGACTTCAACTACCCAAACATAGACTGGGAGCACTACTCAAGCCCCAACACCCTCGCCCAATGGTTCCTAGAATTTATAAACTCAAATGCTATGGAACAACTGGTCACCACTCCCACAAGAGGGGAAAACATATTGGACCTGATCATCACCAACATGGGGACTCTATGTTCCATACCAGAGGTATACCCCTCATTGGTAAGATCTAACCATAAATTAATCTCACTGGACATCCATATCCCGTCCCCACCCCCAGCCAAGGAAACCACAGTGAAGAACTTCTCAAAAGCAAACTTCACACTTCTCAAAACTGAGGTGGAATCTTTTAAAGCCCCTGGGCCAGTGGAAAATACGGCCCAAACCACAGAATCCTCTACAAACCCATTCTATGGACACCTACAGGAATGCATGGATCGTGCTATCCCAAATAAAACCAAGACTCACTCCTCCAAAGGCAGGAGACCTGTCTGGTGGACCCCAGCCATAAATAAGCTATACAACAGAAGGAGGAAACTACTACATGATAGAGCAAAATCCCAAAAAGGGAAGGTATCTCTGATCAGTACTAGCAAGAAACTATGATCCCACATAAAATCATCTAAGGCCAGCTTCGAAAGAAAAATTGCACAAGACACTAAAGATAATCACAAGGCCTTCCTTAGTTATGTCAGGAACCTAGGTGGCAACTCCCAGATATGCTCTGAGTTAGTGCAAAATGACAAAAAATACACTGAAACCACAGACATTGCCAACATCCTGGCAGACAGGTTCAGTGCAAACCCCCCCCTTCACCCCCAAAAGAGCAAATG
Organism: Protopterus annectens; assembly: GCF_019279795.1. NCBI lineage: Eukaryota > Metazoa > Chordata > Ceratodontiformes > Protopteridae > Protopterus > Protopterus annectens. The sequence goes on along the minus strand of NC_056733.1, from coordinate 1,613,447,011 downwards.
TCTGTCCCAACAGAGTGCAGCCTCCCTGACATTACAGATGCACAGTTGAGAGCTGCCCTCTACAAAGCAAAAAACACAGCATCAATGGGACCGGACGGTGTCCCGGGCTGCGTCTTACACGAGCTCCAAGAAGAACTGAACCCTCACATGAAGTCACTGTTCAATCTCAGCCATACTACAGGATATGTACCCAAGGAATGGTGTACAGCAACAGTGGTCCCACTCCACGAAGGTGGTGCCACAACGGAGCCCAGAAACTATCGCCCTTTAAGCCTGACAAGCCTGGTCTGCAAAGCTATGGAGCATATCATCATGGAACTCATAAACAAAGACATTGGGAACCTCCAAACACTGGATTCTACCCAATTTGGCTTTGTTAAGGGCAGATCTTGCCTCTTGAACCTAGTTGACTTCTTTGAAACAGTCACCAAGGCCATAGATGAAGGGAAGGTAGTCCACACAGCCTACCTGGACATCACAAAAGCCTTCAACACAATACCCCACTCGGTCATCATAAATAAGCTCACCAGCTTAAATATCAACCCCTATGTCACAAGATGGGTTGCAAACTGGCTCAGGGATAGAACCTACATGGTCAGAATTGCAGGTGCCATGTCAGACTCTAAACCAGTTACAAGGGGCATCCCACAAGACTCAGTCCTGGGACCTCTCTTGTTCGGTATATATTTCTCTGAGGTACAGGCTAACATGGGAGGACTATGGCTGACCAAGTTCGCAGATGACTGCAAACTGGGTGCCATAATCGACTCGCCGACTGACACAAGCATCCTCCAAAAGGGTCTCACAGAGATGGATAACTGGTGCCAGAGCCATGGCCTAAAGCTAAATGCCAAAAAGTGCATAGTCATCCCCTTTGGGAAAAACAAAGTGCCCACAAATTACCACATAGGTGGTAATCCATTAAGTATGGAAGAAGTAATTAGGGATTTGGGAACCCAAGTAGATAGCAATCTCTCATTTGACAATCACATTGCCAAAGTGGTTAGAAAGACCTTCTATATAGCCCACCTTATCACGAAAGGGTTCACATCTAGATCAAGAGAGGTCATTGTGCCCCTCTACTCATCACTCATCAGGCCCATAATTGAATACAATGCCCCATTTGGGATGTACCTTACCCGACACCTGCAGCAACTGGAAAGACCCCAAAAGTACCTCACCAAGAGGATTAAGGGACTCAAACAGATGCCCTGCGCAGTTAGGCTAAAGAAACTCCAGCTCTACTCAGCTGCTTACCGCCTACTCAGAGGCGATCTGTGCCTGACGTATAAAGCCATGTCCAAACCAGGAAATCTAAATACCTTGGAGCTACATGCTCCAGGGACTTAAACCACAGCACAGAAATAAATAGGACATGCTGGAGGGACAGATTCATATCCCAAAGGCTCCCCTTATTCTGGAACAAAATCCCAATCCATGTTAGGCAGAGCCCCTCAATGACCCTCTTCAAGAGAAATCTTGAGTGGATGGGAGATCATAGGTTTACCCCTGGGATCTCTTCTGTGTCCCTACTAGACAGAGGCACAGTAAACTAACCTTAAAAGAGCTATCTTCTGTGACCTACTATACAGAGGCACAGTCAACTAATCTAAAAGGGTGGCGAAAGCCAAACACACTCTGGCTAGGCTTATAAATGCCCTAGGGCAGATAGCCTAGTATCAACCTATGAACCTATGAACTTATATTATAGTGTATTGTCCTTGGATATATGTGTGTATTCCTATCCAATGTGTGTGCAAAGCCTGACTGGTTCATACTGGGGAGTGTATGCACTAACATCTGCAACTGTCAGATATGTATGGTACACTGCTGTTGCCAGACATGGACTTCATTTCTTTAAGTGTGTGAGCATGCCCAGTATGACCCTTCAGTATTTTGTTGTCTGACATTGCCTTCATTTATCTAAGTGTGGGAGCATGCCCAGTATGACCTTCTGTATTAAATGTGTGAATCCTTTCTAGGTAGATTGTACTCCAGTGTAGAGTTTTGTGTTCTACACCTACAGCTAGCAAACTGTTTCTGCAGGATATCTGTAGATCAGTTGACAATATGGGGTCAAAATGGGCAAAGGATAGTGAGTTACTGTAGGTAATTGTGTCTGTGCTGCTTCTGCTACATGGTCTTGATGTTAGCAGAGATATACAAATATGTATACTGTTATACACTGTGATGTTTTATGTCATCACGTACTGTCAGGTAGATATATTTGCTTGCAGTGATGTCCTGGAGAACACAGGGTGAATGCAGCTATGTCCAGTATTGTGGTCAAATGCCTACATATTCTTGCAAACTCATGCCATTCTGGAAGGGGAGCTGCAGACACTTGCTGCTGGGTCTGTGTAACTGGTTCAGCACCTTGGTACAGTGGTGGCAGAGGATCCCATACTTGTACATCCATCGACGTGACAGTATGGCCTTATCTTGCTGTACAGCTGTACAGATTCACACAGGTTACCCAGAGGCAGGGGTCATAAGTCAGGACATTACCCCTACACATTGTGGTTTATGAGCAGGTTTGTAGCCACTCATTCTTGTGCTTGCAGCCAGGGATAGTATGTGCACATGGCTGTGTTTCGGACTTCACATACACTCCATGCTGACCATTCTGCCACCCCCCCCCCATTATACTATCCTTTTCCATACGTTATGCGAACATTCTCTGATACTTTCCCTAAAGTTATCACCTCATCACAGCAGCATATTGGTGTTGGTCCACAGTTCATGCAGTAGGACATGGTGGACATGTTACTGTGGTTTGTCCACATGGCCTTGCATATGGGTTCTGTGGACTGTGTTATGTTGTTATGTGGGAGTCTATGACATAACATACACTGGCAGTACAGGTGAGACACAGGCCTTTGGCAGAGGACTGTAGGCCATTTGGTAGTGATGCAGGCCAGCTGTAGCAGGCTGTTACATTCTGTCAGTCCTACAGTCTCAGACTGCAATACAGTATATTGCCCTGGGGTGACAGGGTAGGTGTGCTAGGTGTTTATGCTAATACTTTCTGTCAGTATTGATCCAGTGGTGTGGATGCTGGCAGGGTGCTGTTTACAGCTAGGGACACACCTGCATGGTACACTTACTCTGCATGCTGCATTCTTTCGCTATTGCAATACACAGGTGGGGGTCATATTGCACTCATTCCCAACAGCAGGGATAAGACCAAAGAGGTACCTGTGGGTGGTGGTTGGGTGAGCTGGGTGCAGGTGTGCTATGGACACTACTTGCATCTGACTCACAGATATGCATGGGGCATTCCACTTATGCTGGCTTGTGTAGGGGCATCAGCTGTTTCTCAATACATCATTCCTATGACTTTGTGATCTGCCAGTGTTTGGCCAGATGGCATCGGTATTCCCTACTACAAGCCCAGATAATGTGCTACAAACCTGTATTTACAATTCCAAGGGTGTGTCCATTTAACAGTTACACATTATACATTGTCTGAGGTACTTCCCCTGTGTACTGCTTGTATATCTGGCCCGACAGTCATGCCATGTCCATCTTTCAGATGGTGACACATATTACTTCCAAACATTTACAATGGCTTACTGCTAGAATGTGTTATACTGGGAAGCATTGTATTTGGCACTGCAGTTGTGAGGACTTGGCCCTGTCATCAGCAGTACTGGGCAATGGCCACCAGGACAAACCTCACCATGCATACATACTGACCACTCTCACACAATATACAATGCACACCAATCTAACTCATGCAAACCTGCATATTGTACACATGCTACAATCTATCCTGATCCCTTGGCCAGCTCAGGTAATCTGTGCTCCACTGGTATTATACCTAAACATACATGTTACTACATTTCTACATAGGATTGGGGGGGCACACCTGTGTGTTACTACGTGTCTACATAGGACTGGGGGAGCACACCTGACTGTTACTACATTTCTACATAGGATTTGGGGGGCACACCTGACTGTTACTACATTTCTACATAGGATTGGGGGGGCACACCTGTGTGTTACTACGTGTCTACATAGGAATGGGGGGCACAACTGACTGTTACTACATTTCTACATAGGACTGGGGGGCACACCTGACTGTTACTTTATTTCTACATAGAATTGGGGGAGGCACACCTGTGTGTTACTACGTGTCTACATAGGAATGAGGGAGCACACCTGACTGTTACTATATTTTTACATAGGATCCACGGTGGTGCAGCAGTAGCATTGTTGCCTCAAAGCAAGAGGTTCTCCCGTTTGATTCTCATTTAGTGAGCGGGGAGTGCCTTCTGTGTTGAGTCTGCATGTCTTCCCCGCTGGTCGAGTGGCATTCCGAAAGACATGCGTGAATGGGCGTGCCTTTGTTGAAGGCTGGGTGTCGAGCTGGCAAATAAGCACCGTGAAAATCTATTGCCAATCATTAGCAGACCGGAGTTCTACTGTGGCGACCCCTAACCAGGAAATGCCGAAACACAACAACATTGGGGGGGCAAACCTGACTCTTACTTCATGTCTACATCTGATTAGGGGGGTACACCTGACACTTGTACACATTTTCTATGACTGTACTGGTATGTCAGGTACTCTATTTCATTCTGTAGTCTAACCTATCATGCTGACTAGAGGCATATCAGTGTACTACAGGTCTTAGGTTTGATTGACCTACATATCAGTTTCTGATGTCTTACCCTTCAGAACTAACATCCCACAGCCTGACCTGTTCTAGTCTGTCTGTGTAGGCCTGGGGGGTGGGGTTACTCATAGCCATCATTCAGAGGCCTTAGCACAGCCTTTGTTTGTGTTTGTCTACAATTCTCCTGCTGGCTGAGACTGTTGTTGGGTATGTGAGCCTCCCTGACTGGCATGTGTGTGTCATATGGACACACATGTGGCCCAGCACATTTCCTGCAGTGTTTGTTTTCACCATGTGTAGTACTGGCTACTATGGTGACACCAGTATTTGTTACAGATCTCATGCTGCCACTATAGGTGTCTATTATCTGCTGGCATCCCATTCAGCCACCCGGTTCCATTGCATGCTCACATCCATACCATAGATACAAGTAACAACACAACCTACTCCATTCGGCAATTAGTAGGAAGAGTGACTTACCTTGTGGCTGTGCCATTATTGAGGATGGTGCTAGAGGGCTGCCTATGTCGGATGCACATAGTACACTCTCTATACATGGTTGAGCACAGGTAGTGTCATGTTTGGCATCCCTTTTACTGTATGTGCGAGTCAGAAAGAGGTGCCATTCCCTAGGTCCCTACTGTGTCAGTGTATGTGCTATGCGTTGCCTCTTTGCCAAGGCCAGGGTATACTGGGCACGCCTCCTTCTGCCTACTGTTGTTCCTCCTCCGAGTCACTCTATGCCTGTGCAAGCCGGGGCAATGGTGGGGGCCATGTGGCCTTGCCCCATGCTGTTCCTGCTGCAGCTGTTTCCGCAGGATCATATTGTGTAGCATGGCACATACGATGACAATTTGAGTACATGTAGCTGGTGAGTACTGCAAGGCTCCACTGGATGTGTCCAGGCACTGGAACTGTGACTTGAGCATCCCAAACACATGCTCTATTTTAATTCTGGTCTGTGCGCGTGCCTCATTATGGAGTTCTTGTTCGGGTGTGTGTGCATTTCTGATGGATGTCATCAGCCATGGCTCTAGTGCGTAACCAGCATCCCCCACTAGGTGACCATTATAGATGTCCACATTGGCAAATCTCTGGTACAGCTGCATCAGATGCCAGATGTGGGAGTTGTGATAGCTTCCAGGTCAGCCAGCACACACATTCATTATAATGCCCTGGGCATCACACATGACCTGGCAGTTGATGGAGGGGAAGTCCTTGCAGTTGATGTAGACCCTACCCTGCTCACTGGGTGGTGCTTTGATGCATATGTGCGTGCAGTCTATAGTACCCACTACCTCAGGATATTCTGCTATTTGGTGGAAGAGACACATATTGCTGGCCAACGCCTCACGGGTGTTGGGTAAATATACATGCTCACTGGCATGTGCTGACATGGCATCCAGAAACTGATGGAGTACCCTGGATGCTGATGCCTGTGAGATCCCCATGATATATCCCAGTCGGCCTTTGGAAGTTACCTGTGGTTAGTATTCTTAGCCCCACACATACCTTGGTATCCACTGGGATGGGTTCCCCTCTGTTATTTCTGTGTGTCAGGGGTGGCCGGCACAGCTCAACAATTTGTTGTAGGAGGTCCCTGTCCACCCTATAGTGCTCCACTATCTCCAGCTCATGTAGCCCCTGGTAGGTTACCCTGGGTCTTTACACTCTTGTCTGTCTCCTCACTGTGGGTTGGTCGACACCATTCTTATCCTCACCACCATCAGCCTCTTCCATATGTTGATGTATGATAGCTACTGCAGTTCCTATCATTTTGTTGTTTTTGTTTGTTAAAATTTCCCCACTTGTATACACCGGTGGTGTACAGTATGTGGGAAAAACCAGATGGAAAGGTGTTTGCATAGTTTATAGTAGTGTTTTGGGCTGGGCTGGGCTGCTGCCTGTGTAATTGGTTGACTCTGATACATTTCACCTGCCAGCTATGCTAGTTCTCCTTGATTACCTTCCTACTGCTGTTTTCCCTTCCCATTGCCTTCCTGTTTAAGCCCGGCAGTGCGCCGTGCATAAACAGTGCTCAAATCGGCACAGAGCTGCTATTTCCTAGTTTATTTTTTTTCCCTTTAAAACCTGGTGCATGGTGCACACACCCACTTAGGCAATGTAAAGAGTGCTAGGTAGCCTCAGACACAACCCTTTGCTTATCTCTGCTAAGCTAAACTAAGAGCAAACCCAAGACACAGGGCTCCAATAAGCTTACAGTATGCCTGATACACCTCTCCCCCATGATGTCAGCTAACTCTTAGGCTTGAACCATGTTATTCCTGCAATTACACTGTTGGGTGCTGGCTAGCACTGAGGGGAAATCTGGGATTCAGTATCATTCCACTCATTTGCATAGGATTGCCTGCTAATGCATACTTACATGTCCCACACTGAGCCTCCCCCCTTACCAACCACTATTCACTGGCCATGTTGTGTTCTGCCTGCCATTGAGTATATTGGCAAAATAGTGATTTTGGTTAGAATGCTTATTTCAGGATATTTTTTATATTTTTGGCCCAATCCCGTTGGCGTGCCGCTGCCCTATGCTTAAACAGCCAAAATCGTCTAAAAAAAAAAAATAAAAGTTATTTTGTTTTATTTTTGCAACTGTTTTTCATACCAATGGCCATATATTTGGCCATTGGCATGGTTTCCACATAATATACACACTTTATTTAGAGCTGTCATGGCTCCGTTTTGTAGTTTGCAGAAATGTACTCTGTTACTAACCGAGTACATTTCTGCACACTACACTAGTCCTGCATGGCCGGCTGACAACTTCCTGGATCACAAATTCACCTCATTTGCATGGTTTTCACCTGCAAATGAGGTAATTTGCATACAGGAGCTGTGTCCGTGCAGGAATAGTGCAGGAGCGCTTGTGCACGTCCCTGCAGCTTATTCCTGGATCACACAGCAGCCATATTGCCTCCAGGAGCTCCTGCACTGCTCCTGCACACCGTGCAGGGCTTGCTGAATCTGGGGTCCTGTGTTTTGATGTATAGTTAAACATTCCACTTATGCTGAACCAATGAGGTTAATAAAAAGGCCAAAACATGCATGGCCATGGCTAGTGGGGTTTCGCTTTATTGGCCTGAGCAAATTCATAAAGACTTAAAAAGTAAAATGTCATTGGCATTACGGAGCTGTATAGCAGAAATACTTGATGTCCTGAAATCATTTGCAAAGGCCTCCATTACAAGATGCTTAAGGTATCAGACAGTTTTTAAATACTAGAAGGAAGTAGCAGGGGATTTCACAAAAAAAACAAAATATCTGGAAGGATTGCAGACTTAAATTGCTTAAGTAATGTTGTGTTTCTTTTTTTGTTGTCATGGGATTAATGGGAAATACTTTGTGATAAAAAAATGTAAAATGTTGCTGAGGCTCTTTAGTTGAACTAAATGTAGGGGGAAGGGTAGTGATATAATCCATTTATACAAGAAATGGTTTTGATAAACTGTGACACTGACTATAGGCAAAACATTAGAGACAGATGGAATTTATCTCAAGATTCAGAAAAAGCAGAAAAACTTGTGCTGATCTACTCTAGACTATTTAAGTTTGCTCTAAGTTTCTAAGTCTTTGAATGAAGTGTCAGAAGACTCAAAAAAATGAAGTGTTGATTCCATTTCAGACAAGTCAGCACATGAAAATGTGAAGATCAGTTTGAGTAACCTAATTGATGAGAAAATTGATGAATCTGTTTGCAAAGGAAATAATAATTCAGAATTTTATGGAGGATTGGGCAAAGGACCCAAGACAGCAAGGGTTCATAGTAGGCTAGAGTACCTGTCATTTAATCGACCTTCTAGAATGTCGAATACTGGATGTTCGAATGGGGAAGTTCGAAAAATAGAAAAGTCGAAGCCGTGGAAAGTCGAATTCTTTCCCAGGGAAAGAATTTGGTTGGCTGTTTCCACGGCTTCGATATTTTCTGTACTGTGGTGCGAAAGCTACGGATTGGGTTAAGGTAAGTGTGTGAGTGTGACGAACGTCGGGGTTAGGGTGCGGGTAAGGTAAGTGTGCGAAAGTGACGGACTTTAGGGTTAAGGCACGGGCAAGGTAAGTGTGCAATAGTGACGGACTTTAGGGTTAGGGTGCAGGTAAGGTAAGTGTGCAAAAGTGACAGACTTTAGGGTTAGGGTGTGGGTAAGGTAAGTGTGTGATAGTGACGGACTTTAGGGTTAGGGCGCTGGTAAGGTAAGTGTGCGATAGTGACGGACTTTAGGGTTAGGGTGCGGGTAAGGTAAGTGTGCGATAGTGACGGACTTTAGGGCTAGGGTTTGGGTTAAGGTTAGTGCAAAGATAGTTGTGTATATAAGGTGTAATGTAGGTTTATTAGGTTTTTGGTGTGTCTGTGTTGTGTGTGTGTGTTTTTCAGAACAGCAAATTTTTTCGATGGGAAAAAATGTGTTGTTCTGAGGTTTTGATGTTGTCATATTTTGAACTTTCAAGTTCGAACATTTGGTGTTCGAAATTTTGGAAGTCCGATTATATGACATAGACCCGTAGGCTAGTCATGTCAATCAAATCTATTTAATTTCTTTTAGTGGGTCACTAAAGTGCTAAATAATACGAGTCTGCCTATGACAAGTTAATTTTAGGCTATGAAATAAAGAGGTTGCTTTACTTTTAAGCACTTTTTTTGCTTCCATGCATCATCCTATATCCTTTCAACCCAGTGCCCTACATCTGTGCTGGGTCTGCCAGCTTCTCCGTAACCTCTGGACTAACACCAACTTAGTTGGGGCCAGTCATAGAATCTTAGGGTGACTTGGTCCACATCATCAGTCCAGGTGTTTTTTTTTTTTTAGGTTTACCCTGTTACTCCCCACTGAAATTGCATCCTCTATGTTTGCATCTGAAAGACAGGTGTGCAATAGGGGCATGAGACATATCACTTCACCTCTACAGCAGCTCAGCCAAGCCCACCACCCTTTCCCCCTTTGGAAAACACCCTCACAATGTGGCAGCCTAAGCCTCCACAAGGGATTGTTGTAAGGACCTCCAACATAATCATCCTCCCCCAGGATGGGCACACCCATCCCTCCCCTGTTGTTCCATCAGTTGCCCAGGCCACTAACCAGGATAAGCTGAGCCATAGTTAGGGCTTTATCCTTTTATGTCACCAGAGTGGCAAGAAGCAAACTTATATTGATAGCTTTGTTTTATTCTGCTTTAATTCTAGTGAGAATTACACAGCTCCTCAAAAAGATTAATCAACACGTTAACAAAATTTGGTGAGAGCAGCAGAGTAATGTCTTGAGCTAAAATCTAGAAAAATCTAGAAGGACAACAAATGACCCAGAGACTAGTAGCAAATGGAATGCATAGAAAATTTTGGGAGACCTGAACATGGGACGTCATATGGAATGTGATATGCCACAAGGAATGTTGCGTGTCATAGGACTGAGTTCTCTGTCATACTCAATATCTGTAACACTAACTCTAAAGAACACTTGAGGTGAATATGATTTATTTTCAAAGATGACAGGAGGTAGAATGAGCAGATTGAGAATAATCCTAGCTAGGTCACAGAAAATACACATGAGGAATAAAAAAACGAGGCCTGCATATTGAAGAGAAAGAAACTTGGGTAAAATATTATATAATAAAGTAAAAATTGCTAACTATTGGCTATACGTTTATGATTAAGTTATTCAGGATAAAGTATAATTAAATTATTTTGGGCATTCCTTCCTGTATAGTTTTTTCATATTTTTGGTTTTAGTACTGGCAATATAAATAAAGTGAGAATGGCATACCTAAAATTCCAGAACATTATTAAGTTATTTAAAACAAGAAATAAAAGTTTTTATGTCTGAACACTTCATCAGTTCAAACCAATACTACATTCTGAGAAGATTTATAAATATATCCCTGTATGGCATCATAATTAAAACAGTTTAACTAATAAGTGCATTAAAGGCTTATCATTTAGTAATGTCTTAACACTCATATTATCACTCACATCAGGAAAGATTTTAACTTCTGAATTAATAAAGACATTGCATTTTATGTGTGTTCAGCTTCAATATACCAGAGTGTCAACTATTTGGGCATGTGAATTTTATTGATAGTTATTTCAGTCATTGTTTTGAGAACTTTTGAGACATTATTCATACCAAGACAACAGTCTGCTTATAAGATTATCTGCCCAAAATACTCCTTTTTCTCTAGCCTAGTGTTTATGTTTCCATCCTTCCTATATCATGGGTAAAAAAGTCCATTAAGATTAGGACACTTAACTAGTTCACAAGTAACAAAAAATATACATCTTATCCAGTGTCAGGCTTATGTTTAAATTCTTTATTTATACAGAGCCTCAACTAATCCCATTGCAACCGGATCTTGAAAGCAACAATACTTGTGTCAGGACCTTTAATGAGAAGTCATGACAGCTATTTAGCGGAACTTAACTTCTTCAGATTTACAATATACAAGGAACTAAATCTGTAAGCAACTAAATCTGTGTTTAAAAGTAAGTCAAATAATGAAGTTTACAGAGTACCAGAGTGAGCGCAAATAAGCTTACAATATGGACCACAGGTGTGAAAATGAGACTTGGTATCAGAGTAAATTTGAATTGGCTAATTTTTTGCAGAATAATTTCCTAGCCTCTCTTAAATATGGCTACCCATCATGTCCATTGAGATACCCTGTTCAACAAAAGAATAAAATAGCAGACTAGATGAATAATTCAATTGGTAGGAGAGTAAACATTATGTTAGTACAATCGAAGATGAATGCATCTGGTTACTATGATTTTGTATGCGTGTGTGTGTGTGTGTGTGTGTGTGTGTGTGTGTGTGTGTGTGTGTGTGTGTGTGTGTGTGTGTGTGTGTGTGTGTTTGTGTGTGTATGTGTGTGTGTGTTTGTATACATATCTAATCTGAATAACACATGCTAATGTTGTGACAGAGCAGCACCTTTCACAAACTAGTTGTAAGACATGTTTAGAGGAAATATGAGCCTAAAATATAAGCATCATGTTTCTTATGTAGGAGAGTTTTCTAGAAATCCATTCAGCATTGCTAATTTTTAAAACATACCTTTTACTGACAGGCTGGAGTAGCAGAGATTAAATGTGTTTAAGTCCAAGTCTGGCAGTTAGCATAGAGGATTAAGGCTATAAATTGTTAATGAGCTGAGTCCTGTGATACATGATCTGATTCCCCTCAGCCTTCATTTGTCTGCTTTGTTTTGGGGAAATTGAGTTATGCACCTCAATAGTGTCCTGAACTGCATGCCTGGTAACTAGTTATGAAACTAAAAACACCAAGCTTGTAGTCAGAATCCTGATTCTCATAGGTGTCCTCCCAGTGTATAGGTTGTCTTTAGGAATGTAATTGTGACATCCTCAGTCTGGACCAGTAATCAAGGAGCCTGAATCCTTAACATTTACACTGGAAAGGGATGTTCACTTGGAATACAACTGGATACACTCAATATTTACAGATGCTGACCTGTATGCATAAAGCACGATTTCCCTTAAGAGCACACAGGGAACACACTCAACCCAGGGTCTGGGTCTCTCTCTCTTTCTCCCCAGGTTCCCAGTAAGGGTCCCCAGTGGAACAGCTGTAGGGTTAAGTCCTAGTCAAGTATCCAAGCCAAGTCCACCAGCACCCTCTCTGTGAAACCAATACTTCTTGTTCCTGCTCCAAGTAGTTAACACACACACACACACACACACACACACACACACACACACACACACACACACACACACACACACACACACACACACACACACTGTTTGAGAAATAATAAATTGTACTAAGTTATCTAAAACAAGAAATAAAAGTTTTTATGTCTGAACACTTCATTAGTTCAAACCAATACTACATTCTGAGAAGATTTATAAATATATCCCTGTATAGCATCATAATTAAAACAGTTTAACTAATTAGTGTATTAAAGGCTTATCGTTTAGTAATGTCTTAACACTCATATTTTCACTCACATCAGGAATGATTTTAACTTCTGAATTAATAAAGACATTGCATTTTATGTATGTTCAGCTTCAATATACCAGAGTGTCAACTATTTGGGCATGTGAATTTTATTGATAGTTATTTCAGTCATTGTTTTGAGAACTTTTGAGACATTATTCATACCAAGACGACAGTCTGCTTATAAGATTATCTGCCTAAAATACTCCTTATTCTCTAGCCTAGTGTTTATGTTTCCATCCTTCCTATATCATGGGTAAAAAAGTCCATTAAGATTAGGACACTTAACTAGTTCACAAGTAACAAAAAATATACATCTTATCCAGTGTCAGGCTTATGCTTAAATTCTTTATTTATTCAGAGCCTCAACTAATCCCATTGCAACCGGATCTTGAAAGCAACAATACTTGTGTCAGGACCTTTAATGAGAAGTCATGACAGCTATTTAGCAGAACTTAACTTCTTCAGATTTACAATATACAAGGAACTAAATCTGTAAGCAACTAAATCTGTGTTTAAAAGTAAGTTGAATAATGAAGTTTATAGAGTACCAGAGACAGCACGAATAAACTTCCAATATGGACCACAGGTGTGAAAATGAGACTTGGTATCAGAGTAAATTTGAATTGGCTAACTTTTTGCAGAATAATTTCCTAGCCTCTCTTAAATATGGCTACCCATCATGTCCATTGAGATACCCTGTTCAACAAAAGAATAAAATAGCAGACTAGATGAATAATTCAATTGGTAGCAGAGTAAACATTATGTTAGTACAATCGAAGATGAATGCATCTGGTTACTATGTTTTTGTATGCGTGTGTGTGTGTGTGTGTGTGTGTGTGTGTGTGTGTGTGTGTGTGTGTGTGTGTGTGTGTGTGTTTGTGTGTGTATGTGTGTGTGTGTTTGTATACATATCTAATCTGAATAACACATGCCAATGTTGCGACAGAGCAGCACATTTCACAAACTAGTTGTAAGACATGTTTAGAGGAAATATGAGCCTAAAATATAAGCATCATGTTTCTTATGTAGGAGAGTTTTCTAGAAATCCATTCAGCATTGCTAATTTTTAAAACATACCTTTTACTGACAGGCTGGAGTAGCAGAGATTAAATGTGTTTAAGTCCAAGTCTGGCAGTTAGCATAGAGGATTAAGGCTATAAGTTGTTAATGAGCTGAGTCCTGTGATACATGATCTGATTCCCCTCAGCCTTCATTTATCTGCTTTGTTTTGGGGAAATTGAGTTATGCACCTCAATAGTGTCCTGAACTGCATTCCTGGTAACTAGTTATGAAACTAAAAACACCAAGCTTGTAGTCAGAATCCTGATTCTCATAGGTGTCCTCCCAGTGTATAGGTTGTCTTTAGGAATGTAATTGTGACATCCTCAGTCTGGACCAGTAATCAAGGAGCCTGAATCCTTAACATTTACACTGGAAAGGGATGTTCACTTGGAATACAACTGGATACACTCAATGTTTACAGATGCTGACCTGTATGCATGAAGCACGATTTCCCTTAAGAGCACACTGGGAACATACTCAACCCCGGGGATGGGTCTCTCTCTCTCTTTCTCCCCAGGTTCCCAGTAAGGGTCCCCACTGGTACAGCTGTAGGGTTAAGTCCTAGCCAAGTATCCAAGCCAAGTCCACCAGCACCCTCTCTGTGAAACCAATACTTCTTGTTCCTGCTCCAAGTAGCTAACACACACACACACACACACACACACACACACACACACACACACACACACACACACACACACACACACACACACACACACACACACACACACACACACACACACACACACACACACACACACACACACACACACACACACACACACACACACACACACACACACACACACTGTTTGAGATTTAATTTTCACATAGACACACCTGGGAAAGGCTGGCACAGATTACATGCTCTACCAACTTTGCCCAGACTATAAAGTAGATTTACTGCCACCATTCAGTTGCTATAAGGCTCTTAAAAGGATATCCAATTTTACTGAGTGAAGCTAATATTAATACAAATGGTAATGTTGCGCAAACAGCCATGCTTTCAGGAGTGGCCACAGTCATCACCAAATAAATATATGCAAGTACTGGTTTGGAGACAAAGCCAGAGAGGCGAGATTGCGTTGGTTTGGACATTTGCTGAGCAGGGATGCTGGGTATATTGGCAAAAGGATGCTAAGGATGAAGCTGCCAGGTAAGTAGAAAAGAGGAAGGCCTAAGATAAGGTTTATGGATGTGGTGAGAGAAGACATGCAGGTGGTTGGTGTGAAAGAGCAAGATGTAGAGGGCAGGAAGGAATGGAAACAGATGATCCGCTGTGGTGACCCCTAATGGGAACAGCCAAAAGAAAAAGAAGACTCTCAAACCTTAAATATTTTCTAAAAGAACCAGCCACAATGAGAAGTTTAAATATATTTAATAATAAATAATAACAAAAACATGAAAATACAAAATGTCTGTTTACAGTAAACTCCAGAGTTTCAGACACAGGAAATATTAAAATAACACAGATTAATAGAGTCACACAGATATAGAAAGACAGTACTTAACTAATTTCACTATATTTTCCTGACTAATCTAAAGAGTTACTATTCTCAGGTTCACTTACTAGAGCAAAGCATGATGAAGTAGGTGAGGGATCCTTCTACGTCAGGTTCCAAGAAAAAGACTCCCTCTGAGACCTCAGTCTCCTCTAATACTAAAACATTATTTCTGTACAGAATGACATCGCATACATATGGTCATCTGACTTTTGTTTCCCATGCAACCAACCATTGCCAGAAGCTGTCAGGATTTATCTTATAGGTGTCAATAATACACATACACAGAGCCTTGCTAAAATCTGCGGCAGCTCCTTGAAGTCATAAAACAATTTCAAACCTCACCCTTTCAGAGTAGCAATTAGTTCACCCCAATAACAATGCAGGGCATTTCACAGTACAGACTTTTTATCTCTGGCTGCATTCAAAACTGTGAGATAACATCTTTATGGCCAATTCCAGTAATTTAATTTTCTTACCATTTCTCAAAGTCAGGTGTATTGAGATTAACCTCTTCTCTTCCTGTATCCTCTGTTACAATATATACATTTAAACAATTACATTAATGCATGTACATTTCTTTGCTTTCCAACAGGGCGCTGTTGATACATTTTTTACACAAGCAACTTTACAAGTACATTTTCAGCACTAGCATCTGTCCGAATTAGTTTGATATACAAATGACATATAATTCTTTACAAAATTCCAGCTAGCTGTGCCGGCGTATGTTACACATCCACTGCCCTACTTCTCCTGGCATAGCTGGCTGCACCTCTATCATCACAGTAATATTGCTTTATTCTATCAGACAGCTTATACAATGGCTAGCCAGGAAAGTGTATGCAGGAAGTGACTTGTACTACAATAAGGAAAGTTAAGAAAAAAGAAAATCACAGAGTGCTTACATTTACTACTGCAGGTATATCCATTGCTTGCTCTTTAAAATTTTGTTTCTCTTCTCCTTACTCTCCCTGTGTCAGTTATGTGATAGGTGTTTCACATGCGCTAAATGGAGCTTAATCATTTTGATTGGTCTGACTAGATTATTATATAATGGCAGACTAGTTTCTATGCCTAGACTTTGATGTATTTAAAAATAATATACGGTTCATTTAGAAAGCAGGAAAAACATTTGTTGAGTTATACAAAAGAAAACCAAGAAATGGCCAGACAACATTCAAAGGAAAAAATGTGACAATTTCTAAGCAGGAAACAATAACACCAGATGCACTTGTAAATACAACAATTTCAGTTAAAGGTTCTGTAAAGAAGTGCTTATCTCTGATTAGTTTAATAATGATAGGAACATAGGTTACTAACCAGATCTGAGGTCAAACACTCCTGAGCTTTGTTTATGATATAACTTGAAATCTTTCTTATAAAGTTGCTTTATAATACTTCTTTTCTCTTCATAGTTCTGTATGCCTATTTCTATTCCTCTAAGTACTTTCTACCTGTCTAACATACTTATTTGATGTGTTTGCTGTACTTTCATTGCCTTGGGTTGTATTATTTTTCTGTCGTCTAGGATCTGTGTGGTGTATATAGATATTTTCTAATCTCTCTATGTTGAACTATTTGTTACTAAAACTATCTGCTTTTATTAATGCTTACACCATTATTAATATGCTGCCATTTTTGGTAATTAATAAAATTATTACTGAGAAAAAAACTTCTCAGTGTGGCAGGTCAGTATTCTGACCAAATAAAAAAATAAGGAATTTATTACAGCCACAAAGGAATACTGCAGAATCACAGATAATGTATTAGCAGATTATAGAATACCTTTCCACAAAGAAAGAAACAAATGCTACAAATACAAACATCTACATGAATGAAATTTAGCATTAATTCTGTCTTCTCATCTCACCATGGTGTAAACCATTTCTTCTTCTTGAACACATATGAATAAAAATGACATGGCTTTCACCTCCACTATACCACCTTGTCTGTGACAGAATGGAACTAATTTCCAATTATGTGCAAAAACATTATAAACATAATGTCTCTCTAAAACTATAGAACAAAACTAAATCTGAAAAGCTGGAATTTTTGTTTCTTTGAAAATTATTTTTTGCCGATACCAAGTTTATCATCAACAAATTAAATGAGGGTTTACATGATGTGAACAACACAG
Organism: Protopterus annectens; assembly: GCF_019279795.1. Lineage (NCBI taxonomy): Eukaryota > Metazoa > Chordata > Ceratodontiformes > Protopteridae > Protopterus > Protopterus annectens. The sequence goes on along the minus strand of NC_056733.1, from coordinate 1,613,429,722 downwards.
ACAAAATCAGTGCTACAAAGAGTAGTCATATGTCTTTGGAGAGAAAGATTATTTTATGTCTTAATCTTATACAGTTTTTTAATTTTATCCTGTACTGTAACCCGCGGTGGTGGTGCTGCAGTAGCGTTGTTACCTCACAGTAAGACGCTGTCTGGTTCTATTCTCAGCTAGAGCGTCTTCTGCGTGGAGACATGTGTGAATGGGCGTACCGTCATTGAAGGTTGTGCGTCAGGCCTGGCAAACTGGTACGTAAAAATCAACTGCCAATCATTAGCAGACCGGAGTTCCGCTGTGGTGACCCCTAACCGGGAAAAGACTCAAACAAACAGACTGTATGTTTTATAGCTACTAAACAGTGTAAGAAACTTCTCTGTGTGGAAGATTTTCAGTCCATATATCTCTAGTTAATCACTGTATATTAATCAGATCAGACAAAAGTAGTATAAGTAGTGAACTTAAACTTGTCTTAAGTCAAAAAAAAAAAAAAAAAAAAAAAAATATATATATATATAATATGAAATACTGTACAGAATTACTAAGTATTTAAAAGTAACCCAAGCAAGGCAGGCAGTCTGTTTCCAGTTGAAAATATTTTATTTAGTGGGTTGCTTGAGACTTCAGGGATACCACGGAGATTACTTTTTTTTTTTTTTTTTTTTTATAGCTACTAACAATTCTGATTAAAGCTACTTTGCAGAGACTAGAGATTAAAATATAAGGTTTGTAGGTGCTACATCAGCAGTGGGAACAAGTCTGATAAAAGAACACAGGTTTAGTGCTTAAAGTCAGCAGAGTATATATAACTGGTGAACAACTTGTTGTTCAGGCAGTAAAACACTGATGCAGAATGCAGATGAAGCTACTAAAAGTTTAGAAAGAAAAGATATCATTATTGGTTCATGGGAAAAGAAGGGATAAGGGTACAGTGAAGGAAAAAGATATGCTTTAGACTAAGGAATAGGTGATATCTACATTCTGAAATGAAAAGTGCTGGTCTGGAGATTATACAGCAATATAACAAAAAAGTCTACGAAATGTGGTAAAATATGGTAAGATACACTTGAATTTAGATATAAAGGAGCTTTGCATGATGATAATGCATGAAAGCTATTACTACTGGGGGCAGTGATGTTCAAATAGGTAAACAAGGATTTACAGGAACATGATAGAAGTTACTGTGCAGACAGAAACTGGGACAGTGAGCACAGTCCAGGATCTGTTCACACCTGTTGTTGATGGTTAAGCTATAGACTGTGTAGCCTTGTGTTATTTTACCAAATGTATTGCATATGAACTGTTATATTCATCAAATAGATTATAATAGATCATGTCAGAGTTTGCAGTTATTATTTTGAATATGGGCGGCGCAGTGGTGCCCTCCCACATTCCAAAGACATGCATCTGGAGCATCAGGCTCTGTGGAACCTAGTCGGACTTTCCCGGTCAACAAATGTTAAATAAAAATAAAAAAATAAATGTTTTGTCTAATTGTGATCTTGTGTAGCACTTAAAAAACTGTTAAAAAAAAATTTAACATAAATGATCTCAGTATGGAACCCTGCAGCACACCCCTGCTAATGGGTAAAAGATTTGACACTCTTCACTGATACACATTGTATTCTTTCAGAAAAGCAGATTATAATGTATTCAGTCAAATAAGGATTGCGTTTCATTTTGCCAAGGCTTTCTATATTGATTGATGTGGTAAAGTATTAATGGCTTGGCAAGATCCAAATCCACAACCCTCACAATAAGGTTCATTTCAATTGCAGAGGTGACCTGGTTATAACATTCTTTTAAATTTGAAAGTGTAGATCTGCCTACAACAAAACCATGTTAACTAAGATCAATATTTCCTAAGCTATTCTATAAGTCTAATAATAGGCTAATCAGACATCTTTCAAAACTTTTAGAAAGCAAGGATTCAGACTAATTAGTCTATATTTAATTTGTCACAAGCTTATTTCAGTTTATAAAATATGAGTTACTGAAGACATTTTCCAAAAATCAGGAACATACCCAGTTAAGATATACCATAATAGAGGCAATAATGCATCTTGTAAGTTATATATTAAGATACGTGGGATATTGTCCATCCCAGTCAAAGTATTCTTCATGACATTCTTTAAACAATCACGGATCATAGATTCGGATGTAAATGGACAACTGTCACCAGAAGATATGACCATGTTTCCAAAAAAAATTGTAGAATTTAAAATCGTGGAAAAAGATTTATGAAATATATTGGGCATAGTTTTTGGTTCTGAAACTAATACCCTTTTGTGAATTACAGTAGATGTTAAATTACTTGTTCTAGCAGAATTGTTAATATAATTGTACTTCAGCATCTTATTCTGCATGCTATCTGTACTCTTGCCTCAAATTTTGATCATTCTATAACTTCCTTTTAAGTGTTTTACACATTCTACGAAGAATGCATTTATTTTTGCAAGTTTGAGGGGTTTTATAATGTTTAGTAAGGCTCTACCATGTGAATTAATCATGGTGCTATCTAATGTAACAGAGAAAAATGTGGTCAATATACCATTGCAAAGACCACTGCCACAGACAGTGACAAGCAGGTGAGGAGAAGAATGTGGCCCCAACATGTGTTGCTTATGATGGATGCACACAGGTGTGTACACCTGTGTTGCTTATGATGGATGCACACAGGTGTGTACATTGTACATATGGCAGAAGGTAATCAGTGAGCTCCATGTGTTTTTGCCCTCCCACTTGGATTAAAAATACCAAAAACAAATGTGAAAGTGCTTCAAGTGCTGTGATTAGGCAATGGTAGGTAGTCAGATTATGATTTAGTCATTTTAGACCTGAATGTATTTAGTTTGCTTCAGTTTTGCACTGATCTACAGGAAGCTTCTCAGCTAATAGCAAATAAGAGAAACAAAAAGGCAGTGATAACCAAGAACATTGCAGAATATTTAAAAAATAAAAGAAACTTTGAAAACTGTATCTTACTTATTTGGTAGCTGTGCAGTGGATATAACTTGTATCAAAAACACTACAACTAATTAAGAGACACATCTTAAATACTTGCAATCCATCATTATAGCACAGCAGAAGGAAATCTCTGAAACAAACATGATCTGCAGAGGCATGAAGCAAACTCTGCAACTGCAGTACATAGTAAGTGATCTTGTCTCTAGACTGGATAAGACAGAAATCGGGTATGGTGCAATACTATTAGAATTTTGGGCACATCAGAACATATTGAGAACAGCAGTCCTATAGCCTTTATTGTGACATAACTGAAAAGCATACTGGGCTTGGAAACTGTCTCTGTTATTGAACATGTGTATAGAATGACTCCTAAGATGCCTAATCCTAGATATCCAAAGCAGTTCATTTAAGTGTTTTAGCTATTCAGATAAAGGAAATGTTATATTAAAAGCCAGACTGTTAGGGAATAAGCTCAAAATAGGGGGTCCACAGTAAGACTGATTCCTAACTACAGTGATGACTTACTCTTAAAAAGAAAAGCCATGGCCCCTTACCTCAGATTTTCAAAGAAAGAGGTTTCTCAGTGAAGTTGAGATTTACAGCATGCCTGTAATTAACAAAAGGCCACCAAGCAGAAGAAGTGGAAAATATATTGCAACAAAGCCAGCCCATAAGAATAAAGTATTATCATTAGTACCTGCTAGTATTGGGAATATGATGGACTGCTTCGGGCCACTTTCTAAAAAGAGGGAAAGCCCAATGACATCTTCCCCCAGGAAGGATAAGAATGTCCAGAAAGGGAAGGCTAGGAAAGAGTCACATACGGACTTGCAGTTCTATAAATCAAAGAGTCTTCAGCAGGAATATTTACAAAATGGCGCAGTGAATGTTTCAAATAAAGATGATCTGCTATCTATACCACTCAGCACTGACGGAGAAGACTGAAAGGAAGAAACAGGCTGTCATGGCCCAGAAATAGTGAAAACTGAGGTAAAATCTATGGAAGTTTCATGGAGTGAGCTAGCTAATTCCACATTCAGTACCCTGGCTGAATCAAATGATCCAATTCTGTTACCAAATAAATGAGGGGGTGAAAGGCTGTAACTGATGGGACCAAATAAGTGCAAATGAGTTGCTGAACTTCAAGGAGTTTCTGGACTGTTGCCCCTTTTTATTGCATAAATTTGTATTGAGATTCAGGGTTGCTTAATGATGATGAGTGTAACACGATGTTTGTTCTGTCACAAACAAAGAACTGAGAATGAAGTTTTTGACAGAATTTTATGAGATATACAAACCTCTAGAATTTTTGCAACCGGCATCTTTATATCTTCATATTTAATAGTGCAGCACTTTGATGTTGATGCTTAATTATTTTTGACATTAGTAAAGATTATCAGTTATTCCTGCTTTAAGGAATTGGTTCTTATTTTCTTGGAGCCATGATCTCTAACAAAGACAAGAAGTAAGAATAACCATCAGATATAAACAACAGACGGAGGTCCATTTCTGCAGCCCAAGGCCATGGTGATTCAGTCCTTTAATTTATAACACAAACATCAACCAAACACACCCAGCCAGTAAGCTTACCCATACAAACCCAGGACCTCTCCTGAAGGTCAATTTCAAAATAGGAGAGAGACCAGCCTCATTTTAAAAATCTGTTTCTGGAAACCATGCTGTATGTAAATGTATGGCCAACTAAATCTCCCTACTACATTTCAACCTCCCACTCAAGCACCAGCTCCTTTCCCAGAAGTGAGGTGACAGTCCAGCTCTAAATAATCATTTTACAGTGCCAGGACCTTGTCTGTGTTAGTCTGTTTTACTCCTTTCTACCCCTTGATTAACATTAAACTGACCACCACCCTTTGCCTTGCAAGTGGTAATTTCTCATGGTAATTCCACCCAACT